>NC_133324.1:916313720-916613720 GCF_042186555.1 Aquarana catesbeiana
GAAAGAAGAAAGAAAGAAAGAAAGAAAGAAAGAAAGAAAGAAAGAAAGAAAGAAAGAAGAAAGAAAGAAAGAAAGAAAGAAAGAAAGAAAGAAAGAAAGAAAGAAAGAAGGGGGATGGGGAAAGAAAGAAAGAAAGAAAGAAAGAAAGAAAGAAAGAAAGAAAGAAAGAAAGAAAGAAAGAAAAGAAAGAAAGAAAGAAAGAAAGAAAGAGAGGGGATGGGGAAAAATGAAGGAAAGAGAAAGAAAGCGACAAAAAGAATGGAAAGAAAGAAGAGAAGGGGGTGGAGACGGAAGGTAGGGAAGAGCATCCCCTACATCAGTGTACTCACTGGAGGCAGGAGGGACTGGATGGATGGATGGATCAGACTCCTGTTGTCCTTTTCCTTTTCCTGGGCTTCAGCTTGAATCTTCCCGCCCACACATCCCCTTCTCTGAGGCAGAACAGAGAACACTGCCGAGGAGAGTGGGCGGGGCAGACACAGGAGGAGAGAGGACGGGAGGAGGAGGGGCAGAAGCTCTCTCTCCTCTTCTGTCTGGCTGTGCGGGCAGCAGGGGGAGGGGGGAGATCTGTCAGAGCTCTACTGTGCGGCTCTCCCTCCCTGTCTGTGATCCGGAGATGTATGTGAGCTCCGATCACAGGTCTAACTTGCCGCCTGTTATCTCTCCCTGTAGCAGAGCGAGGGGACTTGGGACGGAGATCTCTGCTGCTGAATGAGGCGGCTCTCTAATTAGGTAAACAATCCAGCTGTGCGAGGCCCCTATGACTGCGAGGCCTGAGGCCACCGCCTATTTTGCCTAATTAGAGAGCCGCCTCTGCAAATGCACCCCACACTTTTCAGATATTTATTTGTAAAAAATTTGAAAACCATTTATAATTTTCCTTCCACTTCACAATTATGTGCCACTTTGTGTTGGTATAACACATAATCCCGATAAAATACATTTATGTTTTTGGTTGTAACATGACAAAATGTGGAAAATGTCAAGGGTATGACCACTTTTTCAAGGCACTATGTGTATATATTTAGGGAGAGAGAGAGAGAAGAGAGTGAAGAATGCATACGATACATATGTATGTTTACTGACATTACTTTTTTCCGTTTCATATATTTGGTTCTGCTCAGGCTACACTTTTCATTTTTCTGGTTGACTAACTTATGAATACATATAAAGATTTTTCTAGACTTGAGTTCCCCTTTTCTAAATATCACATTTAGTATAGGTTGGGAGCTGCACATATAATAAAATCCCCTTTACATAACAGCATTATAATAAAATAAATACTTAGCATGCTTTAGCACTGCCGGAGGAAATTTTCCAGATGGGAGTGAAATTTTCCATAAATCATAAAATGAAGCATTGATGAAACCAGTAATAGTTATATATTAAATCTTATAACATATCTCTGCACCTAATCCAGTCATATATAAAAATAATGTGTGCACACATATAAGTGTAACCTCTATGCACAGATGTAAACCTACAGTTTAGACCTCTACTATTTCAACATACTAACAAAATATCTACCCCCCCCCCAACATTGTCTGCCCCTTCAGTCAAAATTTTCTCTCTTCTGCAGTCACCACCACCAACAAGCCAGAAATCCTTCACTTATCTGTAGCACCCTGATGTTTAGGCAGGGTTGCTAGTAAATTTACCTGCCAGGTATAGTTAGTTGCCTTGGCCAATTGATAGGAGATCAATTGATTCCACCCTAAGCCTGGAATTCCTGCACGTCTCTCTTCTGTCACTAGATGGCCGGGTATCTGGTGGCATTAGATAAGACCAGGGCATTGCAAGGACAGATTAAGAATAGATGGATTTTTTTTTTATCCAATGGACAGGGACCTTCTTGGGTACCTTGCCTGCTGGAAGAGCCTATTTATTTGGATGAGGTCAGGTGATCGGGGTTCTGTGCCACCTGGACGGCTGTCTGGCTGGACGTTTGATGTACTGCCCCAGGCTGCTAGGCCAGAGCCTGAGGCCTATCCCGGGGATATCTGGCTGCTAGGGTGTCTGAGGGCCTACCCAGAAGCAAGAGAGAAGCGCAGGGTTGGACTGCGGCTTGCAGTCCAACCAAAAGTGACAGTTCTGCTGGCCAGAGAACCATCGTGGTCGGAGGTAGAGGGGAAGCTGTCGCCATTAAGGGACCCATTCACCTTGTTACCAGAGACCACTGTGAGTAGCTGAAGCAAGTACTAGAGCAGTATTCTCACCAACCGGGGACGGTGAAGAATTGGGAAACTTCAGCAGGTGTCAAGCCAGGGACCCAGCCAGCGGAGGTGATGCTTGCAGAGCAGCATTATGTGCCAAGCCAGGGACCGAGCAGGCCAGTGGGGTGACGCTTGAGGAGTATCCTGAATGCCAGACTAGGGACCCAGCAGGGACATGGGGGTGACGCTTGAGGAAGATACTCAGTGAGAAGATTGGAAGAACTCAGGAGATCCAGTGGCAGTGGATCAGCAAGTCTAGTGAGAGAGACTGGGTGCTTGGTTGAGTGAAGATCTACGATAGGAGATTGTAGGGGAAGTGAAAGAGTTAATGTAATCTTTGTTAGGAACTGTTCAAGGTTGTTGCCATAGGAGGCAGTGTGCCTACACATGCAGATGTCCCATCTGGGGTGCCTTTCCCTGCATGGCTGTTAACATTGCAACTACTAAAGGGTGTCCTGGCCCTAAACCCTTTCTCCCGCAGTTCTGTTTAAGAGACAATAAATCTCTTTGTAATCAAGAGGTGTCTGGCGACCATGAATCTACCTTGCATCACACCCAGCATGCCTCGTAACCCACCCTACATAGAAGGATGTCAGCTATCACTAACTCTGGAGGTTCTCATTAGACATATCCTATCCAGGACTTTTTTTTTAGCGGGAATGTGGGGGAATGTGGGGGAATGTGGGGGAATGTGGGGGAATGCAGTTCCAGCACCTCCAGTACTGAATGTACTGTATGTAATGAGGGTGCTGGGGTGTGCTGGAGGGCCTATAGATGCTGGCTTCTAGGAGATATATTGTTGCTGGAGGGAATCTATTTTTGCATAGTGGTCTATTGTTGCTGGGGAGGTCTATTGATGATAGTTTGCTGGGTGGGTGAGGGGATGTTTATGTTTAAGAGGTGGGTGGGGGGCGGGTGAGATCAAGAAATAGTGCTGGGTAGGGGGTGGAGACAAGAATTGACTCAGAATGGAGACAAGAATTGACTCAGAAAGGGGAAGTTCCTGCAACTATTCTCAGAGAAAAAAGCCCTGATCCTATCCCTGTACACCAAATCCCCTCTAGAGTCACATATTTCCTCCCCTCCAGAAGGACACATACCCATATCCTGTACTGTGTACTGCTTGTACAACAGTCATGTGCAGATAGGGGCGTTCGGTGGAACTCACCCATCTCCTGGATCTCACTATCGATGTTGTTGGTGGGACAGGAAGTGAGGATAAATTCTTTAATCCTTCACAGCTTTATGCAATACAAAAAAAAACCCAAAACACTATTAACTATTGCCTATTATTGCCTACGCCTCCAGACTGACACATGCACATGAAGGCATTTTTATTTTTGCATAACTTGCATTAAAGGGGTCTAAAATAAGGTATGTAATCAAAACAGAAAGATTTATTTTTTTTTTAAATGCCATTGGTATGTTGATAAGTAGGAAAGTAGGAATCAGGGAAGGCAAAACATAAAAAGGTTAAACGTCAGCTTTAAAAACTGAGTGTCCAGTACAAAACTGGACAGGTGGCAACTCTTGGGCCAATTAACCCATCATTATGTTTTTGGGAGGTCTTCTAATGCCTTGATCTACCTAGAACAAAATGCAGGAGCTGCATGGACCACCTGAGTCAGATTTGGCAGTCATTTACGCTGCTTCTAGCCTGGCTAAAATATAATTCTGCCCTGTGTAACCTGCCTTTCATGCTTCCACGTGTGTAAATAAATCTCTAGTGTAGTGGGTTTAGAGCAAGGGTAACACTGACGATAAGTAGGGTTGCACCGATACCAGTATTGGTGCTAATACTAAGCATCTTCAGGAGTACTCATACTCATACAAATGCTCCGATTCCTGAAACGGATACCTTTGCGGTGCAATTTGAGCCCATGCCAAATGAATGGGCTC
Organism: Aquarana catesbeiana; assembly: GCF_042186555.1. Taxonomy (NCBI): domain Eukaryota; kingdom Metazoa; phylum Chordata; class Amphibia; order Anura; family Ranidae; genus Aquarana; species Aquarana catesbeiana. The sequence goes on from NC_133324.1 coordinate 916,317,833, forward strand.
AAATCATACTGCAAAAAATTGTATGTGATTTCAAGAAGAATGCGGTGTGATTCCTGTCCCAATCACATTCGATTCCTCCCCCCCCTACTCCTGTGTGAACTCAGACTTGTCATTGCGACTTCAGCCTGGGTTCACACATGGACTTCGGACAGTGACCACACTGCATTCCTGTTCAAATTGCATGCGATTCTTTGCAGTGAGATTGAGCCCATTAATTTTGCACTGCAAAGGTATCGGTACTGGGTGTCAGCGAGTACTTGACCGAAAGTATCAGCACTCGCACTCACCGGTAAAAAAATGGCATGGGTCCAACCCTAAAGATAAGGATACTGGCAACTGCAGGGAATTAGTAACCAGAGTTAAATTGAACTATAGAGCCATTTAAACTGAAACGCCAGCCAAAACATTGTGTTTTTTTCATAGATTGGAGGGATAGAACCTCTGCCAGGCTTTCATATTATCTGTGGCCCTAAAAATCATGGTGGTAAGAATTGAAGAACAAACCTTGTCTATAGAGACATCCCTTCTCCACTCTATCCAAAGCGAAAAAATAAAAATAAAATAAATAAAACTGTCTTGTTCAATACACATTACAATCTGATTTCACTATCTCCTGCCTTGGATCTACCTACAATCCCCTCTTATATCTACCAATAACTCCAAAGTACAAGGGCCTCCTGATTGGATAAGATTGAGTGGATTGTTTTACATAGTTTTGGTAAATCTAGGGCGGCATTCAGACCCGATTTTCAGGCATTTTCATTTGAGTTTTTAAAAATTATTTTTATTATTATACAGGATGTATATAGTGCCAACAGTTTGCACTTTTTCCTATTACAATACAGTTTATTACAGAAGGGACATGGAGCTTACAATCTAAAGGGAGGGGGAGGTGGTACGAAATTTAATAGCTGCGGGGGGTTATCTGATGGAGATGGCTCGGGTACAGTTCTTAGGTGGAGGTGGGGTAGGCTTCCCTGAATAAGTGAGTTTCCAGGGATCGTCTAAAGACGGCCAAGGTAGGGGTTGACCAGATATACTGGGGCAGGGAGTTCCAGAGGATGGGAGAGGCTCTGGAGAAAGTCCTGAAGGCGACCATGGGAGGAGGTAACAAGCGGAGCTAGAGAGCAGGAGGTTTTGGGAAGAGCGGAGGGGACTATTTGGGCATGATCTGCAGATGAGGTTGGTGATATAGCTGGGAACAATGTTGTGGATGGCCATGTATGTTGTGGTTAGTATTTTGAATTTCATACGATAGGGTAGGGTCTTTTTGCGTACGTATAAGAGCATGCTAGAAGTGTATCTCAAGTCAATTACATGTGTAGGTTGGACCAGTTCACACCAGAACACAGTACGGGAAAGACGTGTTCCGTGCACCTTGTTCAGAAGGTGGACATTAATGGAAACGCCTGAAACCGCTCCAATTGAACATTTTGACAGAAATATTTCAGGCATCTTTAAGCCTGCAAGAACTGGTCTCCTCCCCCTCATGGGCTAAAACAAAAATTCCTGAAGCTTGAGGGTCTGTTCACACCAGCATCACACCCCCTCCCCTCCTTCATCCTCCTGGGACTTCACATGTCCCAGAAGGCTGCAGAACCATTCACAAAGCACCATGCAAGCTCGCACATCTACGGTGGGGAGCCAGCTGTGGTTCCTCACTTTGCAGCTTCTGTATCCAAGATGGTGGTGCCAGGGACCCACAGCGGTAAGAAGAACCAGCTGCGGGAAGACAGCACTAAATCACCAGGCACCTGATTTTTCATTATTAAACAGTATTTGTAGCTGCTGACTTTTAAAAAACAAACAGAGATTGATCGGAAAAGGAAATTATTATTATTTTGAAGTATGTTAAAGAAGTTCGTACAGAGATTGTACAATCAGATTGCAGCATGTGTGCCCAGCTACTTCCTAAATGCAAAATTGTCAACTTAGGCTGGCGTGCAACTTTAACAAGCCACAAAGGTAAAAATAAAGTCTTAGTAAAGCCTATAATAAAATGGTAATGAGATGTTGGCTTTTCTTTATCTGAAAGACCCTGGTATCTTCCGTCTCTGCTTATTTTGCTGTTACACCCCTCTCATTATTTTGCACATAATACCTCGGATGCTCTTTGCATATATGCACTCCGACAAGAGTTATTGAAATGTTTCTTCTTTGCAAAATTGTGTAATCAGGTTACATAATGCGACATATTTCACGCTTATCTTTTTGTATTGGCAGACATTACGCTTATATTGTAACGATCCATCTTTCCTCTCCTCTTTTAATAGACAAACAAACAAAAGACTGCGCAGATATAGGAATCTGACTTCAACATATGGAGCCCATCCAGCTCGCCCATTTTAAGAGTCTTTTTACATTTTACGATGACATTATGCGGAGAGGAGTCGAAACTGTATTTTTCTTGCTGTCATGTTTCAGGAGCTCTTGCTGAAGTTGAAGTGTGTTTTTTTTTTTTTTAATATTTAGCATTTTTTTGATAAGACTGCCCAACAGCGAGTTCTGAAGAGAATTAAAGCTGACCATAGATGGGTAGAATTTTGAATTTAAACTCTTAGGAAAAGAATGTTCTAAGAATGTTTGTCAATTTTTCTAATTATTAATGGGTCAATTCAACATTCATTTTTGACCGTAGTGACATGAAAATTCAAGGGAGCAGGATGGAAAATTCTTCTTGAATGAATGAATTTGTAATAGAGCATGCGGTTTTCGTTTGGTAAAGATCATTCTTTCCAAATTCAAATGTTAAAAGCAATCAAAACCTTTTTAACAACTTTTGAATGTGCTAAGAATGTTTGTATGGATTTTCCTAATTTACCTAAGAATTTTTTTTCAAAACTCTATCCATCAATGGCTAGCTTCACAAAAAAATAAAAATAAACCATGAAAAAAGTATAATCAGCCCAAAATTTTTGCAGAGTCTTTTTTGGCCAAGTATGACGAATTTTAAAATCATTGAAGGCATTCATGGGTACGGTCATCCAAACTTTTGCCAATAGAGAGATATTACAAAGGGAGTCGGGAGTCAACCAGCTTAAAGTCCTTTTAAAAATTCCCCCACTTAGGGTGAATTTTGTTGTCTATTGACTCCAAACATGTCTTTTCCATATCACTGTATGCTTTACAAAAAGGGGCATCCCCCATTAAACAGTTTCCAATGGCCATTTATGTCATTTACTGTCCAATCAAACGAGTCTCTACCAGTTGCACTCCGACACCCAAACAATAATTTTTGCTAAAATTGCACATCTGGGCACAGGTGTATTCTCTGAAAAAAGTGGACCTGTTTGCAAAATCATAAGTTAGGCCCCTCTTTCTCAAGCTTCTTTGCTACACTGCTGTATGCTACAGTGCCTTGCAAAAGTATTCACCCCCTTGGCATTTTTAGGGTTTTGTTGCCTCACAACCTGGAATTAACATGGATTGTTTGAGGATTTGCATCATTTAATTTACAGAACATGCCCACAACTTTGAAGATTTTGTTTTTTTTATTGTGAAGCAAACAACAAATAGGACAAAATAACAGAAAAAGTCAATGTGCATAACTATTCACCCCCCTAAAGTCAATACTTTGTAGAGCCACCTTTTGCGGCTATCACAGCTTCAAGTCACTTTGGATAAGTCTCTATGAGCTTGCCACATCTTACCACTGGGATTTTTGCCCATTCCTCCTTCCACAACTGCTCCAGCTCCTTCAAGTTGGATGGTTTGCACTTGTGAACAGCAATCTTTAAGTCTGACCACAGATTTTCTATTGGATTGAGGTCTGGGCTTTGACTAGGCCATTCCTACACATTTACATGCTTCCCCTTAAACCACTCAAGTGTTGCTTTAGCAGTGTTTTTGGGGTCATTGTCCTGCTGGAAGGTGAACCCCCCTCCTAGCCTCAAATCACACACAGAGTGGTACAGGTTTTGCACAAGAATATCCCTGTATTTAGCACCATCCATCTTTCCCTCAACCCTGACCAGTTTCCCAGTCCCGACTGCTGAAAAACATCCCCACAGCATGATGCTGCCACCACCATGTTTCACAGTGGGGATGGTGTTCTTTGGGTGATGTGATGTGTTAGGTTTGCGCCAGACATAGCGTTTTCTTTGATGGCCAAAAAGTTAAATTTTACTCTCATCAGATCGAAGCACCTTCCTCCATACATTTTGGGAGTCTCCCACATGCCTTTTCCCAAACTCAAAACGTGCTGTTTTGTTTTTTGCTGAAAGTAATGGCTTTCTTCTGGCCACTCTGCCATAAAGCCCAACTCTATGGAGCATACGGCTTATTGTTGTCCTGTGTACAGATACTCCAGTCTCTGCTGTGGAACTCTGCAGCTTCTCCAGGGTTACCTTAGGTCTCTGTGCTGCCTCTCTGATCAATGCCCTCCTTGCCCGGTCCATGAGTTTTGGTGTGTGGCCTTCTCGTGGCAGGTTTGCTGTTGTGCCATGTTCTTTCCATTTGGTTATGATAGATTTGATGGTGCTCCTAGGAATCATAAAATATTTGGATATTTTTTTATAACCTAACCCTGACTTGTACTTCTCAACAACATTGTCCCTTACTTGTTTGGAGAGTTCCTTGGTTTTTATGGCAGTGTTTGGTTAGTGGTGCCTCTGGGGCCTTTCAAAAAGGTGTGTATATGTAATGACAGATCATGTGACACCTAGATTGCACACAGGTGGACATGATTTCACTAATTATGTGACTTCTGAAGGTAATTGGTTGCACCAGAGCTTTTTATGGGCTTCATAACAAAGGGGGTGAATACATATGCACATGACAATTATAATTTTTTTATGTCTGAAAAATAGTTTTATGTATATATTTTTCTAATTTTACTTCACCAACTTAGACTATTGTGTTCTGATCCATCACATATAATTCAGATTAAAAAAAAACACTGAACTAAAGGCTGTAATGTAACAAAATAGGTAAAAAGCCAAGGGAGTGAATACTTTTGCAAGGCACTGTATGGGTGCACATGGGTACATACTGGGTGCTTAGTGACATCCAGCATCTTTGCATGGATGCAAACCATTGGTGTCCAGCTCAGTCAAAGGTGCTGATCAAATGCCACTTGTGTGAGCGGTTACATGCAATCAGCATCACTACCAGCCGTTCATTTTTGCCCAAAAACATCTGTGCCCCTCAGACCTCAGAGCAGCCATTCTCAAACTGGGTTCCACAGAACCATGGGGTTCCTCCAAAATTTGCTGAGGTTTTCCTTAGCTGTGACTGATTGACTTCCCATTTGATGGTGCCTGCATAGTTTCAGACCCAATACCACAAGGCACAAGTCAGTGGCATGGCACCAATTATCTCTTCAGCTATCTGTAAGGATGCCATTCTGACCACCACTGTCAGGGGGGCTTTTATTGGCCATATCCTTCTTAAACAGGGTTCCATGGAACCCTAGGGTTCCCCCAGAGGTTACTGAGGGTTCCTTGACCTGTGGTTGATTAACCTCTCATTTGATGGTGCCTGCATAATTCCAGGGCCAATGCCACTTAACAGAGTCAGTGGCATGGCACCAATGATCTCTTTGGCTATCTGTTCTGGTGCCATTCTGACCTCCACTGTAAGGGAGGCTTTTTTTTAATTGGTTTTAAAATGGATTCCCAAGACTTAAAAGTCCTTCAAGGGTAAAAATGTTGAGGAAGCATACCTTAGACCATGGAGGGATTTCCACTCACTTTCTGTTTCAGCTATGGGACAAAGAAATCTCCCCAAGGGGACACAAAAAACAAAACAAAACTTAGGTTATAACTCTCTATTACTCTATCCAAAAAAGTTTTACTTTAAGTTCTATTTTAGAACTGGCAGAGCAATTTTAGATAGTATATAATTTTCATCCATTAAATGTACTTTGAATTTAAAATTTTACTTTAAGTGGAGAATTATTTTACCATATTACATCCAATGTGGACAAATGGCTACTATTAATTTTTCTTTTTTTAATTCAAATATGTTCTCAAGGCAACCTTCTATGGTTACTAAATAAACACATTATAGGAACATATTATAGGAACACAATGTAATTTCTTGTACCGAGGTACTATTATCATTTCTAGATTTTATAATCATGAGACATTGCGCTGGATTCTAACATAGACTTTACTGTTCTAGGCATGACGGAGAGAGATGAAGACAGCCCGTTAAACGGGTAATAGAAACCCCTTTGTAGCCATGAGGCTATATTCCTCCGTCACCGAAAGATTACACTATGTTTTTGTGCCTGTTTGAGCACGTCACATTGTCTTACAACTCTGACTTTTATATGTAGATTTCCCTACTTTTCTTTCAGCATATTTGTCTCAATAAACATGTATTTGTTTGTGGCTCAGATATAGGACCTGACATAGCATCCCTCTTTTCCCTGAGTGTATAAATAGCATTTCTGCAGCGCGATCTGTGTCAGCGCTCTACTTAATATGGAAATTTCAACCATTGCGTGTCATCGCTTTGATGTGCCTGTTATTCTGCCCACTGCTTTCTTTATTGACACTTAATTTATCTTATTCTTTTAACTTACAGCACCATCAAAGTAAGTCATAAAACATTGGAATTAAAAAGTGGTTTTTGAAGGCCCTTTGCTAGAATTTGCTGAAGGCGCCAGATAAGAGTTGGGGTTTAAGTTGGTAATCTTAGCTAATTAGTATGTATTTTATTTGACAGACTGAATAAAACAAAAATAATGGCTGATGATTATCTTTTGTCTATATCTCTTTTGACATGTGTATGTAAACTAGTGGACCTATATTTATGCCAAACTCCAGCAAAACAATTTTTGGGGTATTGGATAAACGTCAGAAATACTTCTGACATTTTTTATTGCTCTGTACCCTGTTAGGGAGATTTCACTCTAAACAATGGGGCATAATTCCTCCCACTGATACCAACAATGGGGCACTATTCTTCCCACTGACACCAACGATAAGGCACTATTATTCCCACTGAAACCAATGCTAGAGCACTATACCTCCCATTGACACTAAAGATGGGGCACTATTTCTCCCACTGACACCAATGATGAGGCACTAGTCCTCTTACTGACACCAATGATGGAGCACTATTCCTTCCGCTGATACCAATGATGGGGCACTATTCTTCCTACTGACACCAACAATGGGGCACTATTCCTCTCACTGACATACAACATTAGAGCATTAGTCCTCCCACTGATACCAATTTCCTGCCTCTGTGACAGCAGGACAAGAAATCAGGGAAGATGTTTTCATTAGAATGGGAAGTCACAGGCAGTGATAATAACCTTGCAGATGTTCTAGGCCTTCCCCATTTTACTGATAACATGTGTTTTGTTGTAATCTGTATTTCCATTGGAGAGATTTCCTATCACTATCTATTCCAGCTGGAAGAGAGGGAAATTCTATATAGTAGAAGGATAGTGGTTCCAAATCTACCCCATTCTGGCCAAAGAAAAAAAATCTCAACCGGAAGAGAGTGAAATTCTAGTTAGTAGGCTCATAGACTTCAGTTAAAATCTGTGGTTCTAGCACTATCCTATTCTGGCCAAAAAAAATAAAAAATTTGGTCTGAAGTATGAAGGCTTCAATGTGGCTTTTTAATGCAGGACTTCACTCAAAAGGGGAAGTTCTGCTTGTTTGTATCCTACCCCTTTCCACTGCCACATTAGACAGGATTTGGGGGGGGGGGGGGGGGAGTGGGTACCTGGTTTTGACAGGTACCTGCTCTCACTTCTGGCTCAGATTGCTGTAGTGATCTGAGCCGGACGTTTGCTCACTCCCCTTCTACCGCAGTCTTCTGGGACACATCACAGGTCCCAGAGGACTATGGGACCATTCACAAGGTACATTGGAGATCACATATGTGCAGTAGGAATCCGCCTGTGAAGCCGCAAGGCTTCACTTCCTGTTTCCCTTACTTGAGATGCCTGCGCCTGCACCCAAAGCCATTTGAAGAATCTGCTTGGGTGAGGAAATGGTTGGATCCCTGGACAGGTAAGTGTCCTTATATTAAAAAAAAACCACCAAAAATCCTAAAAAAAAATTAAAAAAAAAACATTTGAAAAAAAAAAAAAAATTTAAACTTACCTTAACCTTTGTTGCTAGGCAGTCTTCCTAATCTTCCTCTTCCTTTTCCGCGGCGTCTTCTGCTCCTCGGTGAGCGGCCCCATTGTCTTCTGGGAACTGTGTGTGTTCCCAGAACACCACGGGGCCATTCACAGAGCACCGCTCGCGCGTGCGCAGTAGGAAGGTTTCCCTTACCTAGGATGGCGGTGCCGGGACCCGAGAGCCGAGGGACGGGTTGGCCTCGGGCGGCCGACATCGCGGGCATCCAGGACAGGTAAGTACTTATTTAAAGTCAGCAGCTACAGTGTTTATAGCTGCTGACTTTTAATTTTTTTTTTTTTACGGCCGGAATCCCACTTTAAGTGCTTTTAAATGTCCAGTTGAGGTGCAGATAGGGTATGTTGGGTGTGTCTAGGAAAAGGAAGCACAAAATTGTCTGAAATGGAAGCGGATGTGTGAGACAATGGAGGAAAGCAAAAAATGGGATGTGGAAGGCTGAATCATTCAAAAAGAATCAAACATAAGCATAAGATTATGACCTATAGCCAAGCAGGCTCTTGTAGGCTACTTTTGGGGAGAACTGTGATCTGTAGGACCCCTCTTGCAAAGTGAAAACCCAACTTTACCAAATATTTAGATAAAGTGGGTATTGCCATGCTATATACTGTATGGCTCAACAACCATTTTTTTTTAAATTACACTGTGATTAGTAATTCTGCTAGTAGGTGGTAGTAATGTATAATGTATTGCTCTGTCTTGGAACTACATGGTCATTTCCCATTTATGTGTTTCTGTTGGTTTCCTATAAAACAACAAGAGGTTTAGTCATGTGTCCAGCAACATCATGACTGGTTAAAAACATAACTGCAGCTGCTTTCCAACAGTGAGGAAGAGTTAGGACTCCTATTAGCTTTTATTACAGTCTGGGTCTCCAATGGTGAGATTTTTTTTCCCTGTTTATCCTGGTGACCACACAGAATGTGAGGGAAATACACAAAGAAACAAAGGCACTATTAAAGGAGAAGTGTGAGATTGTAGAAAACATTAATTCTCAACTTCATGGCTGCATGATTGCTGTGATGCTGTTTCTGTGCCCCACCGGCTCTAAGACCGAAAACTGAGCGATCACATGACCACTGTGACCACCTCTGAGCTCTGCCCTTCCAATGCTCACTGGAGCAATGGACTGTGATTATGCCCACTAGATAAAGCTGAAGTAATCATATTATACATATTATGAGAATTATTCATGACAGCTGTCTATGGCTAGTTTTAGGTTTGCAACTTTTTATCTTATCTTGCATTTTATTTTTATTTTAATTTTTACCTTTTTTTTTTTTAGTGTCTGCTATGTCATATAATGACTAAATTAACTAAGACGTCACACAAATCACATTCGTTTGAGGCTTTAATTTGCATGGAGAATAGACAGGGCAGACTGGATTACCATCAAGACGAATCCAGTTTGTTTATAACACTCCGGGAGCCTCTGCTTGCTCCGTCTGAAACTTTTATCGTTTCGTTAAATTTACATGTTCTTCCATTCCCAGAAAAAGGCTTTACTTAATTCCTGGTTTACTCTGCTGATGTGTGATATTAATAAAATGATACATTTCCTCCTGCTTTATGGCTTTTTTTAAAGTAATGCATCTGCATAAAAGCTAAACGCTGGCAATGGCTTTCAGAAAACAAGCTCAGCTCTTAGTAAAATGAATTCTGTAGCATTAAAACTCTCTGAGATACAGTCTTCTTATCCTTATGTGTAATGATTACAGATGATCAGAGTTCTGCAAGCAGCTCATTTTATCTGCTCCCATGGTCCAATTCAACTAATTCAGTAGTTTTCTGCTCCATATTTGTTCTTTTTTTTTTCCTTTACCATTTTAATGCAAATTAAAGTGGAATTATGGGTAAAATCAAATAAGTCTGTCACCAGCATTAACAATCATTTTATGACCCAACATAACATAGTTATATTACTTGTTGATCCTGCCTGTTAATCCTACAACTAAATGGATTGTTTTTTTATGTTCTTTAACAGGGTGATAATGCAATTTATTCTGTGCTTAATCCATGCAACATTGTCTAGGGCTGAGATAAGGGGTGGGCAGGAAGGCATCAGCCCCATGATCCAGATCAGTTGCTGGCAACCAGCTCTCCGCAGCTTCAAGTCTGACAGCTAATTCAATTCAATACATGTAAATATTATCCTAAGCCTCACATTTTATTAAAAAGGCATTAAAATTTCTTGTTTTCATTCTTCACAGTTGGACAGTGCCACTTCCCTGATTCAAGCAGCCAAGAATCTGATGAACGCCGTTGTGTTAACCGTAAAGGCTTCATATGTTGCTTCCACCAAATACCAGAAAGTGTATGGCACGGCAGCTGTGAACTCCCCCGTTGTCTCCTGGAAGATGAAAGCTCCAGAGAAGAAACCTCTAGTAAAAAGAGAAAAACCTGAAGAGTACCAGACCCGAGTACGACGAGGATCCCAAAAGAAGCATATTTCCCCTGTCCAGGCTCTTAGTGAATTTAAAGCAATGGATTCCTTCTAGAACTCTAGGCTTTACTAAATGGTTGTTATTTTTTTTTTAAGAAGTCATTTTGTATGCATACCTGCCGATTTGTATGCGTCTGGCATGATCTGAATCTTAGCACTGTCTATTTGCATGCTACCCAAGATTTTATTGGAGTTAAAATATGTTGCACAAAAAAAAGCAAATGAGTATATTGACTGCTGATAAATTTCTAACTTGTATTTTGGCCCTAATCCCATCCTGAAGCTTTGAGACCTTGACAGGAGTTAGCCAGTGGAGAACTAGTCCTGAGTTGCCGGCTACCAGTGATTTCTAGGTGGTTAACTGCTTGACCAAAAATCACCCATTGTTGCATCTCACAATGCCCCTGTCAACACCTACTATGCTGCAAACTGAAAACAAGCAGATTATCTTTATTAGGTGTACATATAGAAACCCCGCCTGCTGGATTTTTGAGGAAAGTGGAAAAATAGTTGAACCTCTAAGGTTATTTTACTGGTTTTTGATGTTGATGTAGGTGACTTGGTTCCCAGGCAGGTGGTTTCTACATCCCAGAGGATCTCCATGGTCTCCTTGACTTGTATTGTAATGTAACAAAAATGTAAATTGAAGCACCATACTACTGCTTAGAGGTCCAGGTATGACTATATTCCAATAAAAGTCAGGGAGACAATCTAAAGAGTAGCATCGTGTTTTGGTGGTCCAATAATGTACCCTTCACCAGTGCTTGGGATTGAAACAATGTAACTGGAATAGAAGTGGATCTTTAATGGTGTTTCCTCCGGGGTGATAACCAGTTGCTGATATAACTTGTGTTTCACTTCTAGTTCCTTCACATTGGTTTCAATATCAAACCCTGGAAAAAGGGGGTGTTTTTTTTAAAACATTGGACTGTCCACCTGACCTTTATTAAAATAAAGTTGTATCTTGACCTTTAAAGGGCTAGTTCACTTTATAAAAAAAGAAAAGGAAGGTAGGGGTTTAACTTTACTCCGTTACTATGCAGAGCTGCACCAGATTTTGCACTCCAGTTTTAGTAAATCAGGGGAAGGCAACCTCAACCCTCCAGCTGGCTGTGGTGAAACTACAAGTCCCATGAGACATTGCAAGACCCTGAAAAGCACAGGCATGACTCCTAGAGGCAGAGGCATGATGGGATTTGTAACTTCACCACAGCTGGAGTGCCGAGGTTGCCTACCCCTGTAGTAAATCAACCCCCATGTTTCCAATCCTGCAGCAAAACTGACACTTCTGGGAGTGTCAAAAAGAGAGCTTTCTGGGCTGTCTGCAGCGCTGCCACTCCCCTATTCCTACATCATCAGAATTTCAACAGCATGTAAATATAAAAACTCTAATAAGATCGGCACTAAAAGTTGCTGCATTTTAAGCCCATTTTCACTGTTTACTATGCTGGAGCCACATTGCTGCAGCATGTAAGGTTTTGATAATTATCCCTGATACAGCTTCTTGTGTTTAGCAGGTGGTGAAAGGGTCTTCCTAAGCAGTATTCTATTTACCTTTTTTTGGATTTTCCTTGCTTTTTCCTACCTTTGTTCTCTACCACATTTTTTTCCCCCAGATAATTTTAATTTATTGAGCAGGGGGAAAATGGTGGTAGAATTACACGAGATAGCAATGTATCTGTTTTGGAAAACACTTGACCACCTTGCATCATTTGCATACAGTCCAACAGTCATGGTGGAAGAACTTTTGGAGACACTCTACTACAGCTAAAGCCTGACACCAGCCCAGACTTTTCATTTAGTTTGGATGGAGTGGGGAAGGTTTATAGCCTCTATTGGGTTTCTATTGTCATCTGTGTACCCGTGGGGGGAGAAGACTTCTGCACACTTCCTGTAAGGAGTGCCGACACAAGCAGAAACACCTTCTAGCCAGATAGGGGGAAAGGTAAGAACTTCTGAGAATCGCTGTCCATTTCTTTCTATCCCAACGACAAACCTGACCTAATTTCTTGTACAGATGCCACAGGAATAGCAAGTAAAGGACAATATCCTCAAAGAGGTCACAGATAGAAATACAAACCTGACAGAGGTGGTAAAGTAGAACCTAACTGTATCGGAGCACCACAAACTAAAAACAATATTTGATTAATTTTTATTATTCAAAGCTCAAACTCGCCCTTCCGTCCATGTCTCCATGCTTTATTTTGTTGAGAAACCACTTTGACAAACACCACCATAGCATTTCTGTCCATCTTGAATAAGAGCAGATGATTCATGTAGCATTTACTTCCTGGAATCCATCTGCTCTTACTTCAGGCATGCAGGCAGGAGGGTGTGCTTACTTGAAAATGCCCCATGCTTCCTCCAGATGAAAAAAAAAAACATTTCCTTTAAAGACTCCTTGGATTTATGACATCAGCTTGACCTAGGCCAGAAATCAAGAAGCAACTGAAGAAATGTAAATTGAGAGAGTCTAGTTCCACTTTAACTTTTCCCCACTCAATACAAAACTAAAAACAATAACAATTGTCTAGAGTTATATCATTAATGTGCCAACAAAAGAGTTCCCTGCAAAAAAGATAATAAATACTGTACTTACCTCTTTCATCAAACACCAGCCTACTGAAATAAAACCATTCGCTGAAGCCTGAACACCCCCAGACCCCATGATTTCCTGGATCAGGCTGTGCTCAGTGGCTCTTCCCACTGACCTCCAAGACTACTCCAGTAGTATAAGGTGTGTGCAGCCTATTGCATTAGGGTGTGCATCCTAAATGCAATAAAACATGGACGGTGTTAGTAGGACAGTGGATGGTGTCAGTAGAGCAGTGGACTTGTCAATAGGGCAGAGGTTGGTGTCAGTAGGGCAGTGGACAGTGTGAGTAGTTTTTTATTTTTGTTATTTTATTTTTGTATTATTTTTTACAATTTTTTTAGGAGCCCTATCGGGGGGCTTTGGTGAAATATCAGCAAGGGGAATTGGCACCGCACAGGGTGATTAGGGTGTGCCCAGGTGCAATCCTGTGTCCAGTAGTGATATTGGGATCAATGAGAGGAACCACACTAGGACTAGGACATTGAGTGTCCTGGAAGCGTTTCAATCTAAATGGATTCCAGTTAGTGATTTCTCCTCAGTACAATGGCATATAATTCAGTGGCCGGCAGGAGAGGTACGTAATTACTATCTTCATTTGCAGGGAACTCTTTTATTGGCACTTTAATTTCAATGATAGGCCTATTTCACACGGGCTTCAGATTGTAAAAAGAAATGTGAACAGCAAGCTTAAACAAAATATTTGCAGAGCTTTCCGCAAGCTTTGTTGAAACTTTAGTACCATTCAACTCCAGTTTATAAATGCTGATCGCAGATTTTAATGGGAGTGTTGATTGTCACTTTAAGCAAACTGTTAGCAGGCTTCATCAGGCTTTTAACAAGCTTGAAGAAGTAAACCAAAACAAATAAAACAGATCTCACACCAAATGATAAGTGTGAAAAGTCCATAAAAAGCTCAAATATAGCTTCCAAATTATATATAGAGCAACCCCGATCCTCCTCTTCTCGGGGCCCCCCGCCGGATCTCTTGGCTCCTCCTCTCTTGTTGGTGCCCCCAATAGGAAACCAATTGCCATGGGGTCACTCCTGCAGGCTCGCTCCCATGCCTTGCTGCTGCATCCATTGACACAGACAGTAGGATTCAGCCCCACCCCATCATCACTGAAGTTGATTGACAGCAGCAGGAGCCAATGGTTCCCACTGCTATCGATCTGCCCAGGGAGGAGCGACAAAGCCAGGAGGGCTGCAGCTCTCATGCACAGCGCTGCATCGCGATGGGGTTCAGGTAAGTATAAGGGGGGTGAGAGGGCGAGTCTATGACACATAAGGTTTTTTACCTTAATGCATAAAATACATTGAGGTATAAAAACCTTTAGGCTTTAGAACTACTTTAAAATCACACTTACAATGTATATAAATGTATAACATTCATAAGACAATGTCAAGTACAAGTACAATGAAACGCCACTGGCCATCCAAAGTGTGTTCCACCAAACCGAAAGTGCCACAGCCAGAAGTCCCACCCAACATGTTTCGTCATACAAGTGCGGTTTATTTTTAACTCTTTGTTGGTTTGTTACAGCGGCTGCACTTCTAATTTAGAAGTTCACCATTTATCACTTATTATGATTTATCATGTAGGCATGATATAAATTGTTTTATTATTATTAAGCTTCAAGAAGTGCTGAAGCCTGCTAGCAGCTTGTTTAAAGTGGAGTTCCACCCAAAAATGGAACTTCCGCTTTAAGTGCTGGTGACCCCCTGACATGCCACATTTGGCATTTCATTTTTTGGGGGGGAGGTGCAGGTACCCTGTTTTTAGAGGCACCCAGTTCCCACTTCCTCCCTGGTGCTGCGGCGCCGGAAGGAAGATCACCTCTCCCCCTCCCTCCCTGCAATCTTTTGGGACACGTTACAGGTCCCAGAAGATTGCCTGGCCATTCACACCCTGCAGCACAGGTCGCGCCCGCCTGTGAAGCCACAGCCAGGCACCCGCAGTTATAATGCCAGGGCTGCTAGGAGGAGGGGGAGAAGAGCGAGGCTTTGTACGCCCGCATCGCTGGACTGTGGGATAGGTGAGTGTTTGATTATTAAAAGTCAACAGCTAGACTTTTTGTTGCTGCTGACTTTTAAATAGGTAGAACTCTGCTTTAAAGTGACAATCAGCACTCCCCTTAGGATATGAATTCAACATTTACAAATTGGAGCTGAATGGTACTTTAAAAGCTTCAAAGAACCTTGCTGAAAGATCTGCTAAAACAGGGGTAGGCAACCTGGGGCCCTCCAGCTGTTGTAGACCTACATTTCCCATGAGGCATTGCAAGGTTGGCAGTTACAATTACTCCCAGAGGCATGATGGGACTTGAAGTTCTGCAAAAGCTGGAGGGCCCCAGGTTGCCTACCCCTGTTCTAAAGCTTTCTCAAAGCTTGATGTTCACACTGCTCTTATATAAGCTGAAGCCCAGGTGAAACAGGTCATAGAGTTGCTTTAAAGACAAAAGGTTCTCAACTGTTGCTCCTACAACTCTTGCTCTTGTTCTATGGTGTGAACCACAATCGGTCATTCACAAGAGCACACTGGTACGCCTGTGGCTACTCATGACCACACAACATGGCAGTATTTAGGTATTTAGTGATTTGTGGTGTGATTTTTGGTGCAAGGGTTGGCACATCTAGAATTTGCACCTTTAACCTCGTGTTTAGCTTGGGCCTTAAAATAAAATCCAATCTTAGAAGGGAAACGTGACATGCATGCAAGTGACAATAGGTTGGCAGGTATCATAGTTAGGACATGAAAGTCAATGGTGAAACGTTCATCTATTATGCTTTTGTTTAGTGCAGAACTATACCTAGCGAACATGCCTAATTGTGTGCCCAAAACGATGAACTTATAACATCCTTGTGATAGTATGTGGCTTTTTTTTTTCTCTTCAAAATATTGACTAATAACCTAACCTGAGGCTTATAACTTCTTGTGCATTTTGTTCTCTAGATGTTTGATAACTTGTTCCTAGCTAGTCCCCACCAATAACCGCTAGCTAAGTTTGTTTGTCGGCGTGTGAAAGACATTGCGGTGACTGAAATGGCATTTATTTTTTCTTTTTATTAGTTAAATATTTGGATGTTAAGGTGCGCCCTTCACCTTTGACCTTTTGCTCCAGCAGCCATTTTGTCTCCGTGAGGCCATAAGTGCCTGGTGGATTCCTGGGATGCCTATTAGGTCAGCAAAATGGCTGCCTCCTTTGTGTGTGTGTGTGTGGGAGGTCCATTTGAACTTGCTGGTTATGAAACAAAACAAAAAACAAAAACATAACAAACATGGCAGCTTAAAAGCAGAACTTAGATGACCAGTAGCTTGGAATAGAGGTATCGACCATGGCTTTGTACCCAGTAAGTAAATAAAGTCATTAACTCCATCTAATGTTGTGTATTCATTTTATGAAGGCTTTTATTACTGATGTTCTGTTGTCACCTGAAACATTTATTACATGTGGTTGCCATTTTGAAAAAAGACAATTGGCCCTATTCACTAAGCTGTAAAGCAGGTGCAGTTGTCCCACCCTTTGCAGCTATAACAGCTTCATCTTTCTGGGAAGGCTGTCCACAAGGTTTAGGAGTGTCTCTATGGGAATGTTTGACCATTCTTCTAAAAGCGCATTTGTGAGGTCAGGCACTGATGTTGGACGAGAAGGCCTGGCTCGCAGTCTCCCCTCAAATTCCTCAGTCAAGTTCTTCCACCCCAAACTCGCTCATCCATGTCTTTGTGGACCTTGCTTTGTGCACTGGTCCAAGTCATTTGGTGGAGTGGGGGCTATGGTGTGGGGTTGTTTTCAGGGGTTGGGTTTGGCCCCTTAGTTCCAGTGGAGGGAACGCTTAAGGCGTCAGCATATCAAGACATTTTGGACAATTTCATGCTCCCATCTTTGTGGGAAATGTTTGGGGATGGCCCCTTCCTGTTCCAACATGACTGCGCACCAGAGTCCTGACCTCAACCTGATAGAACACCTTTGGGATGAATTAGAGTGCAGACTGCGAGCCAGACCTTCTTGTCTACATGCGCTTCTGGAAGAATGGTCAAACATTCCCATAGACACACTCCTAAACCTTGTGGACAGCCTTCCCAGGAGAGATGAAGCTGTTAAAGCTGCAAAGTGTGGGCCAACTCAATAATGAACCCTATGGACTAAGACTGGGATGCCATTAAAGTTCATGTGCATGTAAAGGCAGGTGTCCCAATACTTTTGGTAATTTAGTGTATGTGACACATTTTTTCAAAACACAGTGCACCACAGTGCTGCTGTGCATCATTGCTCTATTGTACAGTAGGGATGAGCCCGATGTTCGAGACAAAATGTAAGTTTGACTCGAACGTCGAGTGTTCGCCTGTCCGCCAAATAGCGAACAATTTGGGGTGTTCGCGGCAAATTTGAAAGCCGCGGAACACGCTTTAAAAGTCTATGGGAGAAATCAAAAGTGTTAATTTTAAAGGCTTATATGCATGGTATTGTCATAAAAAGTGTTTGGAGACCCGGGTCCTGCCCCAAGGGACATGTACCAATGCAAAAAAAAGTTTTAAAAACAGCCGTTTTTTCGGGACCAGTGATTTTTAATAATGCTTAAAGTGAAACAATAAAAGTGACATATTCCTTTAAATTTCGTACCTGGGGGGTGTCTATAGTATGCCTGTAAAGTAGCGCATGTTTCCCATTTTTAGAACAGTCCCTGCACAAAATGACATTTCTAAATGAATAAAAGTCATTTAAAACTACACGCGGCTATAATGAATTGTCGGTCCAGGCAATACAGATAAAAGAAGTCATTGAAAAAAACGGAATGGGATCCCCCCAGTCCATTACCAGTCCCTTTGGGTCTGGTATGAATATTAAGGGGAACCCCGAACCAAAATTTAAAAAAAAATTGTGTGGGGGTCCCCCCAAATTCCATACCAGGCCCTTCAGGTCTGGTATGGATATTAAGGGGAACCCCGCACCAAAATAAAAAAAATGGCGTGGGGGTTCCCCCCAAAAATCCATACCAGATCCTTATTTGAGCATGCAACCTGGCAGGCCTCAGGAAAAGAGGGGGACGAGAGAGCGCCCCCCTCCTGAACCATACCAGGCCACATGCCCTCAACATGGGGAGGGTGCTTTGGGGTAGCACCCCAAAGCACCTTGTCCCTATGGTGATGGGGACAAGGGCCTCATCCCCACAACCCTTGCCCGGTGATTGTGGGGTGTCAGCGGGCGGGAGGCTTATCAGAATCTGGAAGCCCCCTTTAACAACGGGACTCCCAGATCCCGGCCTCCCCCCTGTGTGAAATGGTAATGGGGTACAAATGTACCCCTACCATTTGACAAAAAAAGTGTCAAAATGGTAAAAATTACAAGACACGGCTTGGGACAAGTCCTTTATTAAAAAATTAAAAAATTAAAATGTCCCACGCAGTCTTCTTATTCTTCTCTTGTTCCGCCGTCGGACCGAAAAAGAAAAAAAAATGCGACTGACCCGCCTCCATGGGAGGCTCCCGCCGTATGATGCATCTTAGCTTTGACGGTTCTTTTATAACTGAGGGCGTTTACTTAACCGGGTGGCCCCGCCCCCCTCTGACGCCTCGGGAGAGCCATAGGGATGTCCCAGTGCATCAGAGGGGGGTGGAGTCACCTGGGAACGTCACGGTGTGGCCCCGCCCTCAGTTATATCTGTATTGCCAGGACCGACAATTCATTATAGCCACGAGTAGTTTTAAATGACTTTTTTCCTTTAGAAATGTCATTTTACTCTTGGACTGTTCTAAACACGGGAAACATGCGCCACTTTACAGGCATACTATAGACACCCCCCCAGGTATGAAATTTAAGGAATATTTCACTTTTATTGTTTCACTTTAAGCATTATGAAAATCACTGCTCCCGAAAAAAACGGCTGTTTTTAAAACTTTTTTTTGCATTGATACATGTCCCCTGGGGCAGGACCCGGGTCCCCAAACACTTTTTATGACAATAACTTGCAATATAAGCCTTTAAAATGAGCACTTTTGATTATTCATGTTCGTGTCCCATAGACTTTAATTGTGTTCGCGTGTCACAAATTTTTTTCCTGTTCGCATGTTCTGCTGCGAACCGAACCGGGGGTGTTCGGCTCATCCCTACTGTACAGTGCATAGGCGTATTATTCACAATTAATGTCACTGCAATGTACAGTACATAGAGCAGGTGCATTGGCATGCATTGCGAATGGACCCTTCAGTCATGTGACTGTTGATTTCAGCTCCTGTTGGCTGTTATTACTAAAAGTTATAGTGGTCATGACAAATAATGATCTATATACATCTATATGATCTATATAAATTGATCAGCTGAAGCTAATGAGCTGCTTAAAGCCTAAATGCAACCAAATTCACCAATAGAAAAATCAACACAAGGCACATAAACTACAGTCAGTGGGATGTGTCCCTTGTGCTGACTACTCTTCTGTTAAATTATGTGATTTTCTTTCCTGCAACGTTGGAGTGCAGGAAAGAAAATTACTTGATTCCCCTATCAACACGGTTAGTGTTGATGGGGGAATCCCTCACGCAGAGCTATTGTGTTCTCCCGGTGAACAGAGAGCAATCCCTGCCAGGGGGAGTACAGTAATTATCGCTAGCAGCTATAGGCATGCCCATAGATGGTTTGAATGTTGGCTGGTCCCTGCTGAACCGGCCGAGATTTAAACCATCTAAGGCCAGCTTTAGTGAAAATCGTCCTCCGTCCTGCCCCATCCTAGCCAGCGTAATTCGTGGCAGAGGTTGGGTTGTAGGGCAAGATGGAGGAACATTTTTACTAACAGAAGAGGAATTAGCACCAGGGACACTACTGACTTTAAGTTATATACCTTGTGCTGATTAATCTTCTGTCAGTGTAAATCGTCCTCTGTCCTGCCCCAACATGGCCGCCGTAATATTCTGGTGTGGAGTGGGGTTAATACAACTAATGAGCTACTGACTCTCATTAGGCGTAACTGACCATGCCTTCCCTTTCAGCTTCTCTATTCATAGAAGCCGCACTACAGTTCTATGAATGGAACGGGATCTATGAATGAAGGGGGGACCGATTAATCACCTGCCCTCTATTCATGGACCCTGTTTCATTAATGGAAGTTGTAATACAGCTTTTATGAATGGAGCAGCTAAATGGAAGAGGTTAGGCATAGCCAGTAACTCCTTGATGAGAGCCTGTGACGGGCTCGTCCCTGTTGAAACCGGCTGAAATTTGAACCACCTATGGCCAACTTTAGTGAAAATCGGCCTGCGCTCTGCCCCAACCTGGCCACCATGATCAGGTGTGGCGGAGGTGGAGGGGTAGAGCAAGATGGAGGAACATTTTCACAGGGGACACAACTGTCTGTAAGTTATAGATGCTGTGTGTGTGAATGCGCTGCTCCCATCTAAATACGCTTATATCCTATCCATAAAGTGCAAACTTATTCCATATACAACATGGATCCATATAGGATCATTACATTAGAAAATATATCAAAAATTATATAAAAAAATCCAAAAATTCAACAGTTCAATGATGTGTGTCACATTTGTGGCAAAGTCTCCCAGTGATGTATTCAAATCTTCTATCAATTGCCGTGATTGGCGTGCTCTTGTGCTAATTCAATGTACTAGTGACTTAGTGCTCCACCACCACCTGTGAGATTGGCCACTCACCAGATGTTTCTTTAAAACTACACCTTTGGTTCATTCATAGGGATAACCACTCCACTCAAAGGGAACTTCTTCAACAGTTATGATTGGACCTTAGTATTCCTCATAAAACATGAATAAAACGATCATCGCGCAATACCGTTTAAACTGTTTATTGTAAAAAACAAATAAAAACTGTGCACTCACATTTATATGTGCCCTTGAGCCGGCACCAAGCTATTCCAACAGTTAGGGACGGGTAGGTATAGCAGTCTAGTTGTGTGCTGTGCAACCTCCGTTCCTCCCCTCGTACCCGTTCGCGTCCTCACCAACCACGTTCGTACTTGATCACGTGGGTGTGTATCTCCCAGCAGCCTCTACGCGTTTCGCAATTTGCGTCATCCCTCTACACGTTTCGCAAATTGCGAAACGCGTAGAGGCTGCTGGGAGATACACACCCACGTGATCAAGTACGAACGTGGTTGGTGAGGACGCGAACGGGTACGAGGGGAGGAACGGAGGTTGCACAGCACACAACTAGACTGCTATACCTACCCGTCCCTAACTGTTGGAATAGCTTGGTGCCGGCTCAAGGGCACATATAAATGTGAGTGCACAGTTTTTATTTGTTTTTTACAATAAACAGTTTAAACGGTATTGCGCGATGATCGTTTTATTCATGTTTTATGAGGAATACTAAGGTCCAATCATAACTGTTGAAGAAGTTCCCTTTGAGTGGAGTGGTTATCCCTATGAATGAACCAAAGGTGTAGTTTTAAAGAAACATCTGGTGAGTGGCCAATCTCACAGGTGGTGGTGGAGCACTAAGTCACTAGTACATTGAATTAGCACAAGAGCACGCCAATCACGGCAATTGATAGAAGATTTGAATACATCACTGGGAGACTTTGCCACAAATGTGACACACATCATTGAACTGTTGAATTTTTGGATTTTTTTATATAATTTTTGATATATTTTCTAATGTAATGATCCTATATGGACCCATGTTGTATATGGAATAAGTTTGCACTTTATGGATAGGATATAAGCGTATTTAGATGGGAGCAGCGCATTCACACACACAGCATCTGTAATCTATTTCTATGAGAAGTTTTTTGGATGCAGCAGCTAAGGCAATCACTATTAAAGTAATCGGTAAATATTGGTTTTGCGCCGGTGACACATACATACTTGTCTGTAAGTTATGTCCCTTGTGCTAATTGCTCTTCTGTTAGTGAAAATTGTCCTCCATCCTGCCTCATCCTGGCCACCATAATCTTCCGGTGTGGAGTGGGGTTAATAAAGTACTGAGGTACTGGCTTTCATTAAGAGAGTCTTGCTATGCTTGCCCTTTCCATCAAGCTGCTCTATCTATAGAAGCCATACTACACCTTCCATGAATGGAACAGGATCCATGAGTGGGGGGGGGGACCAATCAATCATCTGCCCATCCTACATTCATGGATCCTGTTTCATCCACTTCATGACTGTAAAGTTTTATGCCCTTTGCAGATATTTCTGTTCTACACCACTACACCGCTGGGGACAACTATGGTTTACTAGGCAGACATAGATGCGTGAAATAGTTTGTGTAACAATGTGATGGGGGTATTTGCTGCTCGCTCAGAAGGGTAAGAACCCCTTTTGGGTTTTTAGAAGTATCTGTCAACCTCACGAGAGAGATCTTCCTTCGCTTTCTGTAATAGGAACAAAGATGGCACTGGGACAGAACATGAGGGGAAATCTCCCCAACAGGAACACAAAAGCAATGGAAATAAATGAAAGTAGAGTGGGATAAGGTTTGCATTTGTATTGCTTGGGGGAAATGGAACAGAAGTGCTGAGACCTTAGGGTTATCCCATTATTATAAGGGTTTTGGACTGGGTATCTGGGTTTTGGGCTGGCAAATCTTTTCTTGGTTTGGGAATGAAGCGCCACTCCAGAAAATTAAAATGTCCAGATTCAAGTTTATTCCAAAAAGAGACAAATGGATTTATTGCAGAGCCAAATAGATGATAAAGTATACTGGACTGAATGTGGATTGACAGTTGTTGAAATGGGTGAATATTAAGGCAGACAGTCTGTCAGCAGCTAAAGGTCAGGCCGCTCAAACCAGCTGTCGACAGACTGTCTACCTTGATATTCACCCAATTCAACAACTATTACATAATTACATAGCTAGACAGGTTGAAAAAAGACACAAGTCCATCTAGTTCAACCAACAGAAAAAAAATAAAAAAAGAAAGAAAAAATAATAATAGATAAATGTACAAAAAACTTCCATATACACAATCCTATACCCATAGTTGATCCAAAAGAATGCAAGCCACCCCCTTGTAAAAACATGGTCCAACTGCTCCTGTAAAAAAAACATTCCTGAGTCCCCAGGAGGCAATTGGATATTCCCTAGATAAACAAGTTCTAGTGGTAAGACCTATACAGTACCTTAAAAAAGTATTTATACCCCTTGAAATTTTCCACATTTGGTCATGTTACAACCAAAAACGTAAATGTATTTTATTGGGATTTTATGTGATAGACCAACACAAAGTGGCGCATAATTGTGAAGTGAAAGGAAATGATAAATGGTTTTCCACATTTTTTACAAATAAAAATCTAAAAAATGTGGTGTGCATTTGTATGGCGCCCCCCTGAGTCAATACTTTGTATAACCACCTTTCACTGCAATTACAGCTGCAAGTCTTTTTTGGGGATGTCTCTACCAGCTTTGTACATCTAGAGAGTGACATTTTTGCCCATTCTTCTATGCAAAATAGTTCAAGCTCTGTCAGATTGGATGGAGAGCATCTGTGAACAGCAATTTTCAAGTCTTGCCACAGATTCTTAACTGGATTAAGGTCTGTACTTTGACTGTGCCATTCTAACACATGAATATGCTTTGATCTAAACCATTCCACTATAGCTCTGGCTGTATATTTAGGGCTGTTGTCCTGTTGGAAGGTGAACCTCCGCCCCAGTCTCAAGTCTTTTGCAGACACTAACAGGTTTTCTTCTAAGATTTCCATGTATTTGGCTCCATCCATCTTCCCATCAACTCTGACCAGCTTCCCTGTCCCTTCTGAAGAAAAGCATCCCCACAACATGATGCTGCCACCACCATGTTTCACGGTGGGGATGGTGTGTTCAGGCTGATGTGCAGGGTTAGTTTTCTGCCACACATAATGTTTTGCTTTTAGGCCAAAAAGTTCAATTTTGGTCTCAGGTGCCCAGAGCACCTTCTTCCACGTTTGTGTCCCATACATGGCCTCTCGCAAACGGGACTTCTTATGGCTTTCTTTCAACAATGGCTTTCTTTTTGCCACTCTTCTATAAAGGCCCGATTTGTGGAGTGCACGACTAATAGTTGTCCTGTGGACAGATTCTCCCACCTGAGCTGTGGATCTCTGCAGCTCCTCCAGAGTTACCATGGGCCTCTTGGCTGCTTCTCTGATTAATGTTTTCCTTGCCTGACCTGTCAATTTAGGTGGACAGCCATGTCTTGGTAGGTTTGGAGTTGTGCCATACTCTTTCAATTTTCGGATGATGGATTGAACAGTGCTCCATGAGATGTTCAAAGCTTGGGATATTTTTTTATAACCCAACCCTGCTTTAAACTTCTCCACAACTTTATCCCTGACCTGCCTGGTGTGTTCTTTCGCCTCCATGATGCTGTTAGTTCACTAAGGTTCTCTAACAAACCTCTGAGGGTGTCACAGAACATACTGAGATTAAATTACACACAGGTGGACTCTATTTACTAATTAGGTGTCTTCTGAAGGCAATTGGTTCCACTAGATTTTAGTTAGGGGTATCAGAGTAAAGAGAGCTGAATACAAATAAACGCCACACTTTTTTCAAATATTTATTTGTAAAAAAATTTGAAAGCCATTTATCATTTTCCTTCCACTTCCCAATTATGTGCCACTTTGTGTTGGTCTATCACATAAAATCCCAATAAAATTAATTTACCTTTTTGTGGTTGTAACATGACAAAATGTGGAAAATGTCAAGGGGTATGAATACTTTTTCAAGGCACTGTGAGGCCTCATGCACACTGGACGTTTTTGGACTTTTTTACAGCAGCTGTTTTTGGCTTCAGACGTTTTTTTTCGACAGTCAATAAACCCCACATCATGTTATCCTGTGTGTCCATGCACACATAGGCTGTTATCAGCAGGTTTTGGCTGGGGCATTTTTTGGCTTAAAAAAACCCAAAATTACTGGGTTCTGAGAGGAGATTTTCAGCTGTTTTCAGCTGTAAAAACGCTCTAACATCAAAAGACGCTGATAAACGCAGATAAACACTCAAAAACATGGCTCACCAGCGTTTTTTGAAGTTCCATTAAAAAAAAAACGCTAACACGGAAAAAAAAGGCTAAAAAAACGATAATAAATGCTAAAAAACGATATAGCAAAAACGTTAAAAAACATTGAAAAACTCATTGCAAAGCTACTGGCTTTTTTATAACGTTCTTTTAATGTCCAGTGTGCATGTGGCCTAAATGTTAGTATCTAGTTATATTTTGTGCATTTAGAAATGCATCCAGCCCTTTTGCAAAACAGTCTACTGAGCTGGCCTGGACTAGTTTTGAGGAAGTCTTTTCCACATTTTCAAAGCACTTACTGTGAAAAAGCCTTTCAATATGTAGAGGTTCCTCAAGATATAAGAGTGCCCCTTGTCCTCTGTAATGACCTGAAAGTGAATAATAGGGATGAGCTTCGAGTCAAAGTCATGTTCGACTCAAACATTGGCTGTTCGCCCGTTCGCCGAACAGCGAACAATTTGGGGTTGTTCGCGGCAAATTCGAAACTTTAAAAGTCTATAGGGGAAATCAAAAGTGCTAATTTTAAAGGCTTATATGCAAGTTATTGTCATAAAAAGTGTTTCGGGACCTGGGTCCTGCCCCAGGGGACATGGATCAATGCAAAAAAAGTTTTAAAAACTTCAGTTTTTTCGGGAGCAGTGATTTTAATAATGCTTAGAGTGAAACAATAAAAGTGTAATATTCCTTTAAATTTCGTACCTGGGGGGTGTCTATAGTATGCCGGTAAAGGGGCGCATGTTTCCCGTGTTTAGAACAGTCTGACAGCAAAATGACATTTCAAAGGAATAAAAGTCATTTAAAACTACTTGCGGCTATTAATGAATTGCCGGTCCGACAATACACATAAAAGTTCATTGATAAAAACAGCATGGGAATTCCCCACAGGGGAACCCCAAACCAAAATTAAAGAAAAAAATGACGTGGGGGGTCCCCCCAAATTCTATACCAGGCCCTTCAGGTCTGGTATGGATATTAAGGGGAACCCCGGCCAAAATTTCTTAAAAAAATGGCGTGGGGTCCCCCTCAAAATCTATACCAGACCCTTCAGGTCTGGTATGGATTTTAAGGGGAACCCCGCGCCAAAATTAAAAAAAAAATGGTGTGGGGTCCCCCTAAAAATCCATACCAGACCCTTATCCGAGCACGCAACCTGGCAGGCTGCAGGAAAAGAGGGGGGGGGCGAGAGAGTGCCCCTCCCTCCTGAACTGTACCAGGCCACATGCCCTCAACATTGGGAGGGTGCTTTGGGGTAGCCTCATCCCCACAACCCTTGCCCGGTGGTTGTGGGGGTATGCAGGCGGGGGGCTTATCGGAATCTGGAAGCCCCCTTTAACAAGGGGACCCCCAGATTATGGCCCTCCCCCTGTGTGAAATGGTAAGGGGGTACTTACCCCTACCATTTCACTAAAAAACTGTCAAAAATGACAAGAGACAGTGTTTGACAATTCCTTTATTTGAATGCTTCTTCTTTCTTCTATCTTCCTTCGGTTTCTTCCTCCATCTTCTTCTTCTTCTGGTTCTTCTGGTTCTTCCTCCAGTGTTCTCGTCCTGCATCTTCATCCTTTTTTCCTTTGAAATGTCATTTTGCTGTCAGACTTTTCTAAACACGGGAAACATGCGCCCCTTTACAGGCATACTATAGACACCCCCCAGGTACGAAATTTAAAGGAATATTACGGCCGTTTTTAAAACTATTTTTGCATTGATCCATGTCCCCTGGGGCAGGACCCGGGTCCCCAAACACTTTTTATGACAATAACTTGCATATAAGCCTTTAAAAGTAGCACTTTTGATTATTCATGTTCGTGTCCCATAGACTTTAACGGTGTTCGCGTGTTCGAACAAATTTTTTGCCTGTTCGCAAGTTCTGGTGCGAACCGAACAGGGGGGTGTTCGGCTCATCCCTAGTGAATAACTCTATAACCAATTTCGTTATATAAACTGTTCTGTTTCAAATGCCACCTTATGCATTGACATACCTCTTTAGACCCAGTCTGTCTGCACAGTATGGTCACCTGCTGACTTGGAAGCATCCACAGGCAGCTTAACTCTTCAAAAAGACAAAGAAGTTGAATCCAATGCAATTTTACTCCCTCTAGTGTGTGCTAGATGTTAGTGTAGATTTGTTAGTGTAGGTACATTTATTTGGCTCAGAGCTAAGCCTGAGCTGTGAATATGGGTCAGGGTTCAGTGACTCAGGGCTGGATGACTCATCCTACCTGCTTCTTTGGTGCCTCCCCCTGTTCTCTGGAACATTGAAGAATTTTCTATACATAGTAGGTGGAGGTTAGGAGGAGCTGCTTGGAATATTTATGAGGATCTCAGCTAATCCCCAGTTAAGGGCTGGCAGGGGGCAGGCCACCTCATTAATAGACATGAGTCATGCTAGAGGGGGAGGTGGGCGGAAGATGGAGATGGAGTGCTGAGGAGGCTGTCAGTGGGCCTCATGGGTGCCCCCTAGTCTGGGGGGGAGGGGGTGACCTTGGGCCAAGGCTCGAGTGCTGGAAGGATTCTGCCAAAACACACAGAGGATGCCCTTCCTGGAGGCATGGGAGCAAGGAGAGAGGACAGTAGGAGCAATTCAACACTACTGGGAGATATCCTGAGAGTCAGCCAGGTAGGCTTGTGAGAGTTAGGATGTGGGGAGAAGTTAGCCTGGAGGGATAGTGAAAGGGGCAGCTGCAGCCAGGTGGGTTGGCAGTGCCTAAAGAGGTGGTGTAGGGATCAGTAGCCACAGGAGTGATACAAGCCAGACACTGAAAACTCTTGCTACACAACCAATGGGCCTCAGGTTCCTGCCTGTAATGGGCCATTGCATCTAATCTGACTGAATGACTATCAGATCTTCACAGTGATCCAGCTGGGTTCTGCAAGCAAGTGAGTGCTGGAGGAAGAAGTGGAGCTGTATATAGAGACTGTATATAGGAAGAGTTGTCCCTGAAGTTTGATGTTGAAGTCAAGTGGGCATCCCATAACCTCCCATCCCTAGCCAAGTTATTATCCCTCAATAAATAAATAATATAAATAAATAACAAAAACAAAGTCACAGTCTGTTCTCTGACTCTGGAGTGTCTGTGGAAATTCAGTATGCCTGGCTGTGCAGGGTGGGGGGTCCCAGTTCTTCGGCGGCCCTTAAGGGGGTGCGCTACACAGTACAGAGAATTTTTTTCCAGTTTTTTAAAAGTAAGAAGACAATGTTTTTCCTTGTCTCTGTGAATAACTAATATTGACTCAGGGAATATAAAACAAATAGGGAGGGTCTAGTTAAGACTAAACTGACTAGCACTAAACAGAAGCAGGGGACAGAGACACATTAGCAAACAACACACTATTTAATTCATTTTTTATATTCAAAGCCTGTGCACCCATCCTTCCATGTCTCCACACTTTATTTTGTTGGGAAATAACTTTGAAAAAACACCCCCCCCCCCCCCCCCCATCGTTTCCAGCCGTGGCCATTTTGAGTAATGGCAAATTATTCATGCAGCATTTATGTCCTGGAATCCATCTGCCCTTAGCTCAAGCATGCAGGCAGGAGGATGTGCTTAGCTGAGAAAGCCCATCCTCCCCTCCTCCAAATGAAAGGAAAAATGACCCATGAAATCTCCTGAGATGTATGACATAATTTTGGCCTAGGCCAGAAACCAGCAAACAACTGAAGAAATGTAAAAACAAGTAAATTTAATATACCATAGTTGCCAACATTGAAAAAAAATTTTTAGGGACACTTTTCTGGCTGTAGGCGGAGTCTTGTTATAATTAGGGGACGGGCATATGTTTGTAGGCGTGGCACAGGGGAAAGTAAAAATGTGTTGCGCTTTGCGCGCCATGGCGAAAGATGGGCGTGGTTTATGCAAAATAGTGGGCATGTCTTAAGTGAGCGTGGCTCAAAGGGGGTGTGGTTAGAGTCTGAGATGAATGAGGGATGGAGAGGGAAAGGGGGGAGAGGGATGGAGGGACAGTAGGCCCAGATCCTACACAACAATGGAAATATGTGTATTCTAGAAAGTTTAACAACCAGCAGATAAAGATACTCCAAACACTTGGTGTTAGTACTTCAATCATCCCGGCACCATGGTTGTTATGGTGCCAGGATGATTGAAATGCATTATTTCTATTATTACATTGTAATATAAAATTAAATAATTCAACTCACCATAATGCCGAATCAGTGGGATCCCTGAGCGTGTCACCTGCCACGTCGCCTGCCACCAGCCGTCCGTCCTTGCATCAGGTGCCCCCAGCAGAGTCCGTCCTTGCATCAGGTGTCCCAGCAGAGTCCATCCTTGCATCAGATGTCCCCAGCGGAGCCCCCCCTTACAACAGATGTCCCCAGCAGAGCCCCACCTTACATCAGATGTCCCCAGCGGAGCCCCCCTTATATCAGATGTCCCCATCGGAGCCTCCCCTTACATCAGGTGTCCTCAGCGTGGCCCCCTTACATCAGATGTCCCCAGCGGAGCCCCCTTTACATCAGGTGTCACCAGCGGAGCCCCCCTTACATCAGGTGTCACCAGCGGAGCCCCCCCCTTACATCAGATGTCCCCAGCGGAGCCCCCACTTACATCAGGTGTCACCAGCGGAGCCCCCTTACATCAGGTGTCACCAGCGGAGCCCCCTTATATCAGGTGTCCCCAGCTGTGCCCCCTTACATCAGATGTCCCCAGCAGAGCCCCCTTACATCAGTTGTCTCCAATGGAGCCCCCCTTACATAAGGTATCCCCAGCGGTGCCCCCCTTACATCAGATGTCACCAGCGGAGCCCCCCCTTACATCAGGTGTCACCAGCGGAGCCCCCCTTACATCAGATGTCCCGAGCGGAGCCCACCTTACATCAGATGTCCCCAGCGGAGCCCCCCCTTACATCAGATGTCCCCAGCGGAGCCCCCCTTACATCAGGTGTCCCCAGTGGAGCCTCCCTTACATCAAGTGTCCCAAGCAGAGCCCCTACTTACATCAGGTGTCCCCAGCGGAGCCCCCCCTTACATCAGGTGTCACCAGCGGAGCCCCCCTTACATCAGGTGTCCCCAGCGGAGTCCCTCCTTACATCAGGTGTCTCCAGCGGAGCCCCCCTTACATCAGGTGTCACCAGCGGAGCCCCCCTTACATCAGGTGTCCCCAGCTAAGCCCCCTTACATCAGGTGTCACCAGCGGAGCCCCCCTTACATCAGGTGTCCCCAGCGGTGCCCCCCCTTACCTCAGGTGTCCAAGTAGGAGGGGGTATACAAAATGTCTCCCTTCGCCGGCCACGTGGTTACAATAGAACCCCCTGCCCCTTTCCATAACAGACCGGCAGCGGGGCGGGGGGGATGTAGACGGGGCGAGGCGGAGCGGGGCGCAGGGTGGGCGGCGATGCAGGAGCTTCATCTAGCCACCCAGCCATTCCTGGTCTTCTTAAAAATGCAGGCCGGTGGACCTCTAGCGGCGGCAAGCGGCGGCAAGCGGCGGCAAGCGGCGGCGGCGAAGATTCGTGAAAAAAACGGATTTCTCTGAACATTTCCCGGGAAACAATAAAATCGGGGAAAAAGAGTCCAAATCACGGGAATGTCCCGGGAAATCCGGGACAGTTGGTAAGTATGATATACCTTCCCATCTATTTACTAAGACTAGCAGTATGAGGATTAAAAATAGGTAGTGCTGATTGAGAGAGTTTAGTTCAGCTTTAATCTTTTCAGTTCTGAAGCATTCAGTACATGGTGATCTTGCCTTAAAGGTCCTTGTAAAGGGTGACAACACCCTGTGCCTGTCTTCCAATTGTACTCCTGTGTTGTCACCAAGTCACACACCTTCTCGAAATAAATACAAGCGCTTGTAGAGATGCACATTACACAGCATGGACAGCGTTGTTGTCACCATCAGGAAACCCGCCCTGAGAAATGTCATGCAGCTATCGCTGGAGAGCATGTGGACAGCAAGTGGCTTCAAAGAAGATGCAGGAGATCAGCAGAATTAAAATGCAACAAAGAATGAAAAAAAGGCTTAAACACATGTATGTTATTAAAAAATGGTGATTGTTTAAGATATAGAGTACTATAGCAAACTAAGAGGTTGATTTACTAAAACTGGAGAGTGCAACATCTGGTGCAGCTCTGCATAGAAACCAATCAGCTTCCAAGTTTTTTGCGAAAGCCTAACCGAACAAGCTGAAGCTAGAAGCTGATTGGCTACCATGTACAGCTACACCAGATTCTGCACTCTCCAGCTTTAGTAAATCTCCCCCTAAGTGTCATCCCATTAGTCTTTTTGTCTGCTTTAAAGAGTATTTAAACCCAAAATGTCATATTCCTGAAATATATGTTTCTGCTGTACCATGTACTTGTATGAAGAAGTATCCTGTTCTCTTTGTATTGCTTCCTTTGTGTGAAGTCCCCGGTGTTCCTGCCAGTCCCTCTGCTTTCCTATTAAAATCTGACAACACCAAGCATGGGAGCGCTGCATGGTCAGTTTTCTGGTCGTGCTGGAACTCAGCCTGCTCTCCTGCAATGATCAGACTTGTCCTGACATGCCCCCTACCCCCTCCACCCTGCACAGTCATTCACTAAGAAGATCAGTGTGCTGCTCTTTCTCCTCCTCCAGCCCCCTGAACTCCTTATGCATCTAAGAACAGAGGGCACACGGTCACTTCTAAAGAAGGGGAAAAAAGGGTATTTATAATGTTTTATATAATAGATAGATAGATAGATAGATAGATAGATAGATAGATAGATAGATAGATAGATAGATAGAGATTTTTTTACTTTCATTTCTAATTTTTAACTGAATGGGTTGTTTATAAGATGAGGGTTTAAATCAGGCCTGGACTGTCATAGTTTCCAACAGTGCCGAATTGCCCGGGACAATCCTAAAAATCCGACCCATTGTCCTGGGCAGATTCTCGAACCTCCTCCCCACCTCAAGGAAGTGCAGCCTGTCCAAACGTGGATTGGTCAGTGATGAGAGGGGGCATGGCCAGCCAAGGATGATGAGCCACACAGACTGTCAGTGTCAGCAGGTGCCAACTGGGAGCAAGAGGAGCAGAGATGGACAGTGAGAGCCCAGCTGGAGGAGGAGAGAGACCTGGAGTGAGTGGGGTGGCCAGAGGCCAGAGTCTTCATTAAAGCCACAAGCAGGGGTGTCGTGAGGTGGAGAAGAGGACTGTGGAGGCCAGAGGTGATTCAGCAACCCGGATGGAGCAGAGAGGCCAGCAGAACCAACCCACCCAGTCAGACAGAGCTGCAGCCAGCGCCATCTATTGCCAAGATGTAACAGTGACAGTGATCCAAATGCCTGTCATGGTTCTTCTAATTTAAATGCCTGTTCTAGCTGCTCATGTGATCTGGGGAGGGGTTTTTTTTGGTTGGGGGTCTGTAGTCTTTTCATTTTTATTTTTTTGTGAGGGGGGGGATTGACACTGGATGGAATGGAAACTAATGGCTGATGTGGGACTTAGAATGTATATATTTTAAACAAAAAAAAAAATTATCTTTTGGGGAGGAGCCCATGAGGACTAATGGCTGTACAGGGGTGCCCTACATACTGCAGACTTCTGGAAGCTGCCCTACATACTACTGACCTCCATACACTGCCCTACATATTACTGACCTCCATATACTGCCCTATATCCTACTGACCCCTGTACACTACTCTACATCCTACTGACCCCTAGGCCTGTACACTGCACTACATACTACTGGCCCCTGCACACTGCTCTACATCCTACTGACCCTGCACACTGCCCCTATCTACATTCCCTATTTAACATTACCACATTGTCCACTATGTAAGTAATCTCAGACTCTATTTAACCACACACCCCTTTAAGCCACACCCAATATTCAGCTTTGCGTACCACATTTTTTCACCCCCACTAGACCACACCTTCAAATGAATGTCCCACCCCTAATTAAAATAATACTCCGCCTACAGAAAAAATAGGATTTTTATAACAGCTTACCTGTAAAATGCTTTTCTTGGAGTACATCATGGGACAAAGAGCCATAGTAGTTACTATGTGGGTTATAGGCCACCTTCAGGTGATGGACACTGGCACACACTAAGACAGGAAGTCCACTCCCTATATAACCCCTCCCACTACTGGGAGTACCTCAGTTTTTGTACAAAAGCAATATACGTGTATTAGAAGAGGGTAGGGACCTCTGTGTCCTGTGATGTATTCCAAGAAAAGGATTTTACAGGTAAGCTGTTATAAAAAATCCTATTTTCTTTATCGTACATCACGGGACACAGAGACATAGTAGTTACTATGTGGGATGTCCCAGAGCAATGCCAACTGAGGGGACGGAGACACAACAAAAGTAGGGCACCATGAGACTAGAGGACTTATACTGCTGCCTGCAGCACACTATGCCCAAAGGCGATAGCCTCATGCCTTTTTACATCCACCTGATAGAATCTGGTAAATGTATGGACTGAAGACCAAGTTGCGGCCTTGCAGATTTGAGCCATGGAAGCTTGGTGATGCACTGCCCACGAAGCACTAACAGCCCTAGTGGAGTGTGCTTTGATTTGAGAGGGTGAAATCTTCAAACCATAAGCTTGAGCAATTACTTGCCGAATCCATTTAGAAATAGTAGATTTCGATGCTGCCCGTCCTCTTTTAGGACCTTCAGGCAACACAAACAAAACATCTGTTTTTCGAATCTGAGCAGTCGCCTTCAAGTAGATTTTGACTGCTCTCACCACATCCAGAGAATGTAGTGACTTCTCTTCCGTAGAACAGGGTTCTGGAAAAAATGAAGGTAGAACAATATCCTGGTTTAGATGAAAACCTGACACTACCTTCGGTAGAAAGTTAGGATGAGGACGCAATACTACCTTATCCTTGTGAATAATTAAATATGGCTCTTTACAAGAAAGAGCAGCCAACTCTGATACCCTTCTTGCAGAAGATATGGCTACCAGAAAAATGTGTTTCCTTGTCAAAAGGACCAAGGGAATATGTCGTATCGGCTCAAAAGGCTGTTTCTGCAATGCCAACAGAACTAAATTCAAGTCCCAAGGGTTCAGGGGTGACCTAACCAGAGGATTAAGCCACGTTACCCCCTGAATAAAGCTACGAACCAAAGAATGCAAAGCAAGTGGTCATTGAAATAATACCGATAAGGCCTAGACCTGGCCTTTTCTGGTACTCAAAGCCAGCTTCATTTCTAACCCCATCTGCATAAAGTCAAGGATTCTACCTATGACATACTTCCTGGGGTGCCAACCCCTGGATTCACACCAGGAGACATATGCCTTCCAGACTCTATAATATATGATTCTGGAGGTCGGCTTCCTTGCATTAATCAAGGTAGATATCACTGAACCTGACAGAACATGCTTCTTCAGAATGTGGGTCCCAATAGCCAAAGCGTTAAATTTAGCATTTGTAAGGTAAGATGGAATACCGGACCTTGCGAGAGAAGGTCAGGACGTGGTGGTAGGGTCCATGGGTCCGCTACTGCCATCCTTATGATCTCTGCATACCAAGATCTTCTGGGTCACGCTGGGGCCACAAGAATCACCGACTTCCCTTCCTGCTTGACCCTGCGAAGAAGTCGTGGAAGCAGCAGAATAGGGGGGAATGCATAAATCAGTGAGAACTGATTCCATGGGAACACCAAGGCATCTGTTCTGCATGCTAGTGGATCCTTTGTTCTTGACACAAAGTTGTCAATCATTTTGTTGAACCTGGACGCAAACAGATTTACGTCTGGGATCCCCCATCTTTGGCATAATGTCAGGAAGATATCGGGGTGAAGGGATCATTCTCCCGGGAACAACTGCTGGCGACTCAAGTAGTCCGCCTGCCAATTTTCTATTCCTGAAATGAAGACTGCCGATAGTCAAGACACATTGTTTCTGCCCAAATTAGGATATGATTTACCTCTCTCTGGGCCGCACGACTTCTCGTGCCCCCTTGATGATTGATATAGGCCACTGCTGTGGCATTGTTGGATTGGATCCTGACAGGACAGTTCCGTAACCTGAACGTCCAGGTCCTCAGGGCCAAGCGTGCTGCCCAAATCTCTAGAATGTTGATGGGCAAGGTCATTTCTGATCTGGACCATTTCCCTTGGACAGTCTCTTCTTCCAGGACTGCTCCCCAACCTGAAAGGCTGGCATCTGTTGTTACCACCTTCCAGGTAACTGGTAGGAAGGATTTTCCCTTCTGCAGATTCTTGGTTATCAACCACCAACTGAGACTCCAGCACACCCTTGGAGACAGACGCATTGGGGAATCTAGAGCTTGGACTGTCTTGTTCCAAACCAATAGGACACTGTTTTGCAGCAGCCTCGAATGAAACTGAGCATAAGGAAAGGCCTTGAACGAAGCCACCATCTTTCTCAACAACCTCATGCAAAGTCGAATAGAACGATTCTTCTTTGTCTTGACCACCTGAATCAGTTCCTTTATGGCACTGATCTTTGCCTGGGGCAAGAATACCCTTTTCTGGGCTGTATCTATGATCAGACCCAAGTATTCTAATCTCCTTGATGGTTTTAAGGAGGATTTCTCTAGGTTGAGAATCCAAACTAGGTATTCCAGGTAGTGGACTGTGGTGATCATACTTTGGTCTAAGTGGGCTACCGACTGGTCTATCAAGAGCAGGTCATCTAAGTAAGATATAATTGTTATACCTTGGGCCCTTAATCTGGCTAGAGGAGGGGCTAGGACCTTTGTAAACACTTGAGGTGCAGTAGCTAGACCGAAAAGCAGAGCTACAAGCTGAAAATGAAGATTTTCTACCTCGAAACGTAGATATTACTGGTGAGCGGGAAAAATAGGCACATGGAGGTATGCATCCTTGATGTCGATTGACGCCAGAAGTTCTCCATCTTGTAGGATGGAGACCACTGATCGGATTGACTCCATGCAAAAAGAGCGTATATTTAGAAACCAGTTTAGATCTTTTGAGATCTAGAAGGGGTCTGACACCTCCATTTGGTTTTGGTACCGTAAAAAGGTTTGAATAAAACCCTAATCCCTGCTCTTCTATGGGGATCACTTTATGAGACAAAAGATGGTTCAATGTTTGAAAGAGATACTTCTTTTTTCTCCGGATCCCTGAGAACGTTTTATCTGAGAAAACAAGGAGATGGGGACTTTCAGAACTCTAGTTTGTACCCTAGAGTTATTGAGGAAGTCACCCATCTGTCTCGACACTCTTCCTGTCAGACTGTTGAGAACTGCAGAAGTCTTCCCCCCACTCGAGCGAGCGGGGGCGCCCCTTCATAAGGAGGCTTTAGTATTTTGTTTTGTAGGTTTCCAACCCCAGGACTTCTTTTGTCCCTGGGGTTGACCCTGAGGTTTACCTCTTGAACTTGATGGCGGAGGCCGTCGTGACTGCCTGGAGGCAGATGCCCCCGGCATTGGAGGAAGAGCTCGTTTAAATGAAATATGTTTACTCCACTTCCTGGCAAAAGGGTACTTTTTCCAACAGAAATTATTTGGATGTATTTATCCAAATCATCCCCAAACAGCCGTTGGACAACCGTGAAAAGGAAAACTAGCCAGGAGCTTTTTGCATGGCGCCTCGGCTGACCAGTTTTTCAACCATAAGATTTTACGCATATGCACCAGCCCAAGCGTAAGGCGTGAGGCTTGAAGAATAGAATGTCTCATGGCGTCTATTGCAAAACATAACGCCGCTGGTAGCTCGGCTAAATCCTGGGCCTGCTGATCAGGAATAACCTTGAGCACCTGTTTAAACTGGCAGGCTGAGTCGCTGAACCTGCCAAAGAAAAAGTGTTTTTTAATAGGAATTTCAACTTCTTATCTTCTTTGGACCCCTAAGCATTTGAGCATTGTCTACCGGACAAGTCAAACTTTTATGCACAGAGGATATAGCAGCATCAATTGCTGGTATCTCCCACTTTTTAGTGAATTTTTCCTCCATAGGATAAAGTGTTGAAAACTTTTTAGGAGGAAAAAAAAGGCTTATCTGGGTGATCCCACTCAGAATACATAAGCTTTTCCAGCAATGAATGGACAGGAAAGGCATGAACAGCTTGAGGAGGCTCTAGCGAACCCAAACAAGAAGTGGGCTTATCGACCGACTCAGTTACGGGTAGCATAAATGTGTAACGGACCATTTCAGTAAGAGATTGCTCCAACAATCTTTCAGATTGTGAAGCTGATCCTTCCACATTTGACCTCTCAGAAGAGGATTCATCAGCCTCTTCATGGTCCCCTGAGGAAAATTCATCTTCTCCCGCCCCCAGTTCCTCAGTTTGAGGGTCCTGGGTAATGGAAGGGGACTAGTCGCGTTTTGTCCCACACTGGGATGCGATTAAAGCCGCTAACCTTTCTTCCAAACCTATCATGGCTGAGGAAAACACCTCTTCAGTAATATAGACAGGGGCTGCAGTGTTGGAAACAGTTGCAACATTTGACGGCCCTGATGGCTCACTCTGACCAGCCACCTCAGATCTCTCAGGGGAGGATGCCATTGTAGAGATGACTTTAGGCTTTTTTGAGCTTAAGGGAGTCCCTCTTAAGCCCTTTTTTGGGGTGTTTCTTCCTCCCCTTGTGATCGTAGCTGATGCACAAATGCAGAGGTACTACCAGAAGAAATTGCATCCACTGCTTGAGCAAATAGTCCAGCAACTGCTATTAATGCTCAGTCTGATGCTTTAGTAAATGTGCCAAGGGAATGCCTGTGTCACCACTTACATGCCCCTTTTTGCTCTTGTGTCCCTCCGACAGCTGCAGTCAGCAAAATGGATTTGAAAGTACTCCCACGCTGGACGTTGCCACACGCCAACACCGCACTAAGCCACGCCCCCTCCGTATTCCCACCGCACCCCACCCTCCTCTTTTTAAAAAAAAAGTGCGTTTTCCCGGGCCTCTGATCCGACGGGATCGACGTGTGTGTGGGTGGGAGGGTGGGCGGCGGAGAGGAGAGCTGTGACAAACCACCGTGCAGGCGGTGGAGAACAGAGCGGCATCCGCCGATCGTTTCTGGCTTCCCCCTCTATCCAGAGAGGGGGGAGAGCTTCGGTCCAGGTGGGGGGTGTTTTTAGAAAAATAATCCCCCTGACATCTTACCGGAGGCTTGGGACTGCTAGCCAGAGGGAAGTCTGCAGCTTCTGTGGTAAAACCAACAGACCCTTCACCCCTTCACAGTGGGCTCCGTTAAAAAACCTTCAGGAACCGGGGCCCCTTTTTATCGGGGGGATCCACATTCCTGGACCCCGCCAGGAAACTTTATGGCTGAAAAAACCACCACGATGCCCGGGTTCCACTCAATTCGACCTGAAAAGACACTTTGAATGGATCCGCTTGCATAGCTTGCCCCAACAAGGAATATTCCAGTGGAGCTCAGCATAGCACATCTTTACTCGTGACCAACACCTAAGACACTGGCGAAAAAACTGAGGTACTCCCAGTAGTTATAGGGAGTGGACTTCCTGTCTTAGGGTGTGCCAGTGTCCATCACCTGAAGGTGGCCTATAACCCACATAGGAACTACTATGGCTCTGTGCCCCGTGATGTAGGATAAAGAAAAAGCATCCCTAAAACATTTTGAGAATGTTGGCAACTATGGACTGGCCATAGGGCACACTGGGCATTTGCCCATTGTGCCAGGGCCATCTGGATAGGAGGGGCAGCAGGGGTGGCATATAGAGGAACCAATCCGTCCATTTCTCTCCTGCCGCCGCTGAATACCGACTTCTCCTCCTCTCACTTCTGCAAGCATTCAGTGGGTGGCAGGAGAGAAATGGGACAGATCAGTTCCTCTATATGCCCCTCCTATCCATTTTCTTTCTGCTGCCCCTGTCCTCTCTCCTGGTCCCCCTTTGCTCTCTTCTGGCCCCTTTCTGCTTTCTCATGGCCCCCCTCATCCCTGAAAGTGCTGCTGTGTCCCCCCCCCCCCCCTCTTCCGCTGGCTGCTGCGGGGGATCTGTCAGGATGGAGAGTGGGGAAGGGGTCGGTAAATATGTAATTTACCGGCCCCTTCCTTGT
This sequence comes from Aquarana catesbeiana, assembly GCF_042186555.1. Classification (NCBI taxonomy): domain Eukaryota; kingdom Metazoa; phylum Chordata; class Amphibia; order Anura; family Ranidae; genus Aquarana; species Aquarana catesbeiana. The sequence goes on from NC_133324.1 coordinate 916,356,882, forward strand.
CTGAATGAAAAAGTCAGTGATCCGTAACGATCACTGACTTTGTCCATTTCTAACTGAGGCATAGTAAACTGTGTTTACTATACTTCAGTTTATGAATGAATGGCAAACTCTGTACAGAGCTATTCCTGCCCATTCATTCTGTGCTGCTGAGGCTGCAAAGATGGAGACTGAGGGCTCAATTCCCCCATGCTAGCACAAATCTCCTCCACCAACCCCCCCAAGCACACATCCTCTTTCTCCTCAAATTTCCTATCCTAGAACAAATCCACCCAATCCCTCCTCTGAGCCCCACACATCCCCCTCTTAGCCTAAACCCCCCCATCCCCTCCTAGAAGCACAAACCCTCCCTCCCAGCACAACACCCCCATCCTCACTCCTAGCACAGATCCCCCCCCCATCCCTCTTCCCAACATGATCCTTACCCCCAAATCCCCCCTCTTTGTATAAACTCCCCCCCATCCTAGCAGCAAAAAAGTCCTTCCTCCCAGGCACAACCCCCCCATTCCCCCTCCTAGCTCAAATCAACCTCCCCCCCAAATCCCCCTTTTAGCCCAATTCCTCCAATCCCCTACCCCAGCACAAATACCTACCCAACTCTAACAGTTGGGGAATCACAGTCAGGAGGTGTGCTGGGCTATGCTCTCCCCACTCCTGTCAGAATGGTGTACCTCCATATTCCACACAGCAGATGATACCGATCAGACTATACACAGCTTTCTCCCTCAGCACAGGGCTGGGAAAAAGCGCAGGGCCATGGGGGCAGCAGAGGGAAGCTGGATAGAAGAGGAGGCAACCTATAGAGGAACCACTCCCCTCCATCTTCCTCCTGCAGCCACTGAATGCTTGCAGGAGGGAGAGGATGAGAATCAGGCATTCAGCGGCTGCAGGAAGAAGATGGAGGGGGTCAATTTCTCTATAGGCTGCTGCCCCTTCTATCCAGGTGTACAGGGGAGGGGCACATAGGCCCCTTGGAGCACGGGGGTGGGTTGCAATTGTGACCCCTGTGACCACTGTAGCTACACGCCTGCTCTGTGAAATGTGTGACACAGCAGTGCCTACCCACTGCGCATAGTGACTATGGATTACAGAATTCAAGGAAGCATATGATTGGGGATCTTCCCAAAGTAAGATTACAAACTTTAAGATGGTTTTGAGTAATATGAGTAGGTTAGAAATAATTGAAACATAATGTACAAATGTGTTTATACACATATATATATATATATATATATATATATATATATATATATATAGTTTTACATTTTGACCATAGATACACTTTAAAGAACTAGGCAGCAGTGATAACAGCCACCAGACTCTCCAGTTAGAGATTGTTGGCCACCCTGCACAGCAGTCAATCTCAAACCATCCTCTGCCGTACACTCACGCCTGCCTGATTGGCTTCATGGAGATCTTGTGCTCCGTACATTTCCAGTGTTCATTGAGATGGCCTAATTCATCCTGCAGTATGACCTTGAAGATGACCAGCAGCAGGTTAAGTGGATACATAGAGGACATCATTTCCCTTTAGTAAAAGTAAACAGTGTGTTATATAATTTAGACCAAGGCACCCTCCATTTCAAGATGACATGAACACATTAACGTGTCAATTTCAAGCGTTCCTAACACCAAGGTAATATCATTTAATTAGAATGAGGAATACACTCAGTGTATATAATTATCACAGTTTATGTCATTCTGCTAAGGTAAACATAGAGTTTTTGTTTCAATGATAAAACAAGAAGGAGGTTCAAGAAGGAGCTTTTTAATTATAAATGTATAGCCCTTCTACCCTTAGGGCCATGTGGGATGACACCCAAACAGTTTAGTAGGTATACACTCCAAATTATCTATTCCACTTACCAGAGGCGTAACTAGAACCTTCTGGGCCCCCATGCAAAAAAATACGAAGGGCCCCCCGACCCACTGGTCCCGAGGCCCTTCCTTTCCGAGCCCGGACCCCTTTTCTCCCACCGTGGGGCCCTTTATTATGACCCCGCAGTGGGACCCTTTCACACGTTCTACAGCGGACCCCCTTCTTGCCGTGTTGGAACCCCCCTCAGTGGCGGAACACCAAGGCTTGGTCACAAGCGACCCTGGTATTTTCACCACTGGGTGAAATACTCTGCAGTGTCATGGGATAGGTGAAATACTCTGCAGTGTCATGGAATAGGTGAAATGCTCTGCAGTGTGTCACGGGATGGGTGGAATGCTCTGCAGTGTCAGGGGATGGGTGGAATGCACTACAGGGTGTCATGGGATGAGTGGAATGCTCTGCAGTGTGTCATGGGATGGGTGGAATACTCTGTAGTGTGTTATGTGATATGTGCTTGTTTGACTGTACTTTTGTGGATCACAGGAGTGCAGTTTGTTTCGCACTCCTGTGACCCGTTTTCAGCAAAAATCTGAGAGCCGGTGCAGTCTCGGGAAAGATTGCAACCATATGGTTGGGATCCACCCACATGCCTGGACCAGCACCCAGCTCAACCTCTCAGCGAGCTGCTGAGAGCCTGAGCCGGCCGCTCCCGCCCCCTCCACAGCCCAGCGCTCCAGTGAGCGCTGGAGGGCTTGCACTTGTTATAGTGAAGCCAGTGTTGTAAAATAAAAACGTGGGTGCAGGGCAGAATGTACAGTTAAATGTGAGCATGATAGCTTTTTAAACTTGTATATACTGGGTTTTTAAACTTGTATATGTCAGTCGCCTACAGTGCCTCAAAAAAGTATTCATACCCTTGAAATTTTCAACATTTTGTCATGTTACAGCCAAAAATGTATTTTATTGTGATTTTTTGTGATAGTCCAACACAAAGTGGCACATAATTATAAAGTAGAAGAAAAATGATAAATTATTTTCATTTTTTTTACAAATACATATGTGAAAAGTGTGATGTGCATTTGTATTCAGCCCACTTTACTTAACTAAAATTTAGTGGAACCAATTGCCTTCAGAAGTCGCTTAATTAGTAAATATAGTCCACCTGTGTGCAATTTAATCTCAGTATAAATACAGCTGTTCTGTGAAGCCCTCAGAGGTTTGTTAGAGAACCTTAGTGAACAAATAGTATCATGAAGGCCAAGGAACACATCAGACAGGTCAGGGATAAAAATGTGGAGAAGTTTAAAGCAGGTTTAGGTTATAAAAAAATATCCCAAGCTTTGAACATCTCACTGTTCAATCCATCATCTGAAAATGGAAAGCGTATGGCCCAACTGCAAACCTACCAAGACATGACCGTCCACCTAAACCGACAGGCCGGGCAAGGAGAGCATTCATCAGAGAAGCAGCCAAGAGGTCCATGGTAACTCTGGAGAAGCTGATCCACAGCTCAGGTGGGAGAATCTGTCCACAAGACAACTATTAGTTGTGCACTCCACAAATCTAGCCTTTATGGAAGCATGGCAAGAAGAAAACTATTGTTGAAAGGAAGTCATAAGAAGTCCAATTTGCTAGAAGTCAGGTGCTCTGGTCAGATGAGGCCAAATTCAACTTTTTGGCCTAAAAACAAAACGCTATGTGTAGCGGAAGACCGGTGCAACAATCCAGCAGCACCTGATAAAGCAGCAGAAGGAGCAGAGATCAGATCCCAGCTATCATGGTCGACTTGCAGCTGTAATTGCAGTGAAAGGTGGTTCTACAAAGTATTGACCCAGGGAGGCTGAATAAAAATGCACGCCACACTTTTCACATATTTATCTGTAAAAAAATGTTTTAAAACGTTTATCATTTTCCTTCTAATTCAGAATTATGTGCCACTTTGTGTTGGTCTATTACATAAAATTCCAATAAAATACATTTACATTTTTGGTTGTAACATGACAAAGAGTGTGGAAAATTTCGAGAGGTATGAATACCTTTTCAAGGCACTGTAAATTAAAAAAAAGGTTTTTACACTATTGGAGCCCTTTATCTCCTCTGAGGAGTGGTGTTACCTTGGATGATTAATCCCTTGGGGGAAAGCGCTGACTGACCTACTCTAGCAGGGGGTCAATCCTGTCTGGAGTGTTCTCATATGGGGTGGTAGCTTTTTGCTGAACACGGGAGCACTTTTTGTAGAGCATTTTATAATCAATAGAATTTGATTTGCACAATTTGTATGGAGCACTTTTTTTGAACAGTATTGCACAAGATAAGTGATAGCTGCAAGCAGCACCTGAAGGATGTTATTCATTAATGGACTTTCTCTTCAAAGCTGCACTATATGTCCTGCTACCCTCAGGAAAAGAATGTCAAGATCCTGTCCCGGTGGTATAGGGATCTATCGTCATTGCATACGATTCTTCCTTCCACCCCGCCACTTGTTGGCGTTGTGGCTCAGCTCTGGTTACGTACCTCCATATCTGGTGGGAATGTGAGAGGATACACCCTTGCCGGACTCAAGTATTTAATTTATAGCAAAATGTATGAGAAGCCTCTAAGGCTTGATTCACACCTATGCATTTTTAGTGCTTTTTGCATTTTGCAGATTTGAACTACAGTCCATTTAACATGGTTTCCAATGGAACACGTTCTGTAGTGCAAATCTGCAAAATGCAAAAAACACTAAAAATGTATAGGTGTGAATTCAGCCTAACACCCACCCCAGCGATTGCTCTTCTTTTCTATGCTACCTGGCTTGGTGACATCTCAGAAACTGAGCCTTCTACGTTTCTTTTTGTCCGCAGCACAGCACCTCATTCCTCTTTTGGAAGACTGAAACGACTCCACCATTATCTTTGTGGGTTTCTACTTTAAAAGACAAAATGTGCATGGATTAAATGTTGGCTCTTGATAATGATACTTTTTCGACAAATACAAGGTCTTATGGTATGTTTGGATCCGCTTCTCTTCCTCTGATATCCTCGCAGACATGCTCACAACTCCAGAAAATATATCCTCAGCCCTCCCCTAATTCAGACTTCCCACGGTGCAGTTCTGCAGCATCTTATTCCCGTTATCTCTCCTATTGGTTCCCCCTGATCTAACAGGTCCTATAGATCCTTCATCCCTAGAATTTCATCCCAGTCTCCCCCCTCTTCTACTCTCCCCCTCCTCCCCTCCATTTCTCCATATGCATTTTTTTTTTTTTATTTCCTGTGCAAAAGATGTTCATTTTGTCTATTTATATCATACCAGGTTGAACTCAGGTTGTCCACTATGTTGGATTCGATAACGGTCCATGCTATAGTCCTAGTTTTATATGTTTTCACTATTATGTTTTTCTGTCATTTGCATTATGGACCGGATCTGATGTTATTACCTGACCTGGTCCATCTAATATGACGCAACTCACAGTCAGGTCTATATGCTTTTGATTTGTATATGTCATGCTACGGGCGATAGCCATTGATGCTGACTGTTTTTTTTTTTTTTTTAATTGTTGTGTCTTGATTCCTTGTCTTGAACATTGAATTAATAAAAAAAATATTTTCACCTCTAAAGCTGCACTATATGGGACATTACAGGAGTTCTAATACCTCTCCACCCTATCTAAAATAAATAATTAAATAAATAAATTAAATTAATAAGTTTAGCCTTTAGGTATATTTAGTTATGTTTAAGATTATTCTCTCTACACTGTTCCCTGGAACCTCCTTCCAGCAGCAGGCGGAACCAATGAAGCCACTAGGTTTAGGGAAGACCTACAGATTCCAGAACAATAGATAACAGCTCAGGCTAGATACACCCCAGCATTAACACATAAAATAAGTGTAATTAGGGACACCATGGCATAGGGCAGGGTCCCCACATTCTCTCACTTCTCAAAATAGCCATGTCCTCACAGATCAAGTGAGGAAAAAATAATAGAGTAATGCTCTGGTTTCCATGAGCTGGATATCACACAATGTAATAGATGAGAAAGCAAAACACACTGCAATAAATATAATGTTTCAAGTGACATTTCACACTTTGAAATAGTGGCAATTGCAGCTGTCACAAGGCAAAGTAAAACTGGTTGCAGGATACATGGAAAAGCAAAAATGTTAGGCAGACTAATATACTGATGTAGCATTTACCCACGGAGGAGCCGTTAGGTATAATGGGTTCTCTGTTCATTCCCACGACTCTGAGAACTGCTCAAGCCCCTCTAACACACATGGTTAGAGAGTAGGGATGGGCTGAATGGACCCATGTTCGGTTTGCACCAGAACTTTCGAACACTGTGAAAGTTCGGACCCGAATAATGAACCCTATTAAAGTCAATGGGACCCGAACATCAAAAATCAAAAGTGCCCATTTTGAAGGCTTATATGCAAGTAGTTGGGTATACAATGGTTATAGGGGTGTGGGTCCTGCCCTGGGGGACATGTATCAATAAAAAAAAAGTTTGTGAAAAACTTCATTTTTAATGAGCAGTGATTTGATTTTTAAAGTGAAAGCATAAAAATGAAAAATTCCTTCCAATATAGTGCCTGGGGGTCCCCTTAGTCTACCTGTAAAGTGGCAGATCTATACCATGTCTAGAATCTGACGCAGAAATAATTGCATTCATAAAGCCCCCAAAAAATGAAATTTTCCCTGCAAGCTGCCTTTATTTTGCTCAGCAACAGCTGGGGAGCCAGTGTGTATGATGAGGCCACAATGTAGTGCGATGGGAACAAGATTAGAGATTTTTGGGATACATTCTGGTGTCACTTTGACTTTGGATAGAAGTAACAGGTGCGTAAAAATTGGTCTTTGGGTGTCGGTGGCGCCTCCCACCGTAGCCCTATAGAGGTACTCTTGATGAAAGCAAGAATTGGCCTTGCTGTAAAAAATTGCAATGATATGCACCTGTCAAACAGGTGCAGAAAAATTACTCTTTGGGTGTTGGGGGGCGCCTTCCCACTGTAACCCTATAGAGGTGCTCTTGATGAAGGCAAAAAAAATTGCAATGATATGCACCTGTCAAACAGGTGTTGAAAAATTGGTCTTTGGGTGTTAATTGTGCCCATGAAACCTATACCAAAAACATTCTTCCAGATGAAATGATTGAACACCCTCAAAGCTAGGCAGCCTCGTCCTGCAGAGATTCCACATCCCAAAAAGACATAATCAGCGACATCGGCATCGGGGGCTTCATAGCTGGTAATCCAGCACTGATTCATTTTTATAAAAGTCAAACGGTCCACGGAGTCTGTGGACAGACACATTCTATGATCCAGTGAAAGCACGCTGGATGCAGGCAGCTAAACAACTCAATAGGATATTGGGCAAGTTCTGGCCAGTGGTCTATTCTCATGACGCAGTAAGTCAGTGGATCGTCAGCTGGAAAGCTCTCCATCTCTGTTTTGCCCCCGAGGTAATCGTCCACCATGTGATGCAGACTCTGCCGATGGGATGTGGAAGCTGACAGCCCTGGACGGCAAGGACTAAAAGGCGAGGACTCCTCCCCTCTCTCCTCCTGTGTGTTCTGTGACATAGGAATGATGGTGTCTGGATAAAGTGGGCCTGGAGAGGAAAGGAAGTCCTCCTCTTCCTCATGCTGCTCTGCCTCCAGTGCCCTGTCCATACAGGAACACAACAGGGATTGTGTCACTGATGCATGCACTGTCACGGCTCACCATCCTTGTGGCCTCCTCAAATGGTGACAATACAGTGCATGCATCCTTAACGATCAGCCATTAGCATGGGGAAAAAAAGCCAAAGTGGCCTGAGCCTGCCGTTGTGCCGTATTCACACAGGTACTCGTTGACGGCCCTCTGCTGCATGTATAGCCACTGCAGCATTGCCAAAGTAGAGTTGCACCTGGTGGGCATGTCAGAAATCAGGAGGTTTACGGGCAGGTGGAATTGCCATTCATTGTACTTGCTCCATTTCCAGTACATCCTTCCTGAGGACTGGTGCCCAGAACTGGACAGCATACTCCAGGTGCGGCCGGACCAAAGTCTTGTAGAGCGGGAAAATTATCGTTTTATCTCTGGAATTAATCCCCTTTTTAATGCATGCCAATGTTCTGTTTGCTTTGTTAACATCAGCTTGGCATTGCATGCCATTGCTGAGCCTGTATTCTACTAGGACCCCCAGGTCCTTTTCCATTCTAGATTCCCTCCGCTGGAGGCTCTTTACCATGTGATCAGCCATAACCAATCACGGCTGATCACGATGTTGAAAGGAAGAGCCGTTGATCGGCTTTTCCTCACTCGCGTCTGACAGGCGCGGGTAGAGGAGACCCGATCGGCGGCTCTCCTGACAGGGGGGGTCTGTGCTGATTGTTTATCAGCGCAGCCCCCTACAGATGCCTACACTAGACCACCAGGGAAGCCCCCAGGACCACCAGGGAAGCCCCAAGCATGTGGATGGCCAGGTACATCCCCCATGACCATCCACTTGTAAAAAATATGCCCAAAATATGCCAATCAGTGCCCACAAATGGGCACTGACTGGCACCTCTGTGGCAATTTAAAAAACAGGGATGCCTAGCAATGCCACCCATCAGTGTCCATCAGTGCCACCTATCAGTGCCCATCCGTGCCCATCAAAGCCCACCTATCAGTGCCCATCAGTGCCCATCCATGCCACCTATCAGTGCCACCCATAAGTACCCATCAGTGCCACCCATAAGTACCCATCAGTGCTGCCCATGAGTGCCCATCAGTGCCGCCTACGAGTGCCCATCAGTGCCGCATACCAGTGACACCTATCAGTGCCTATCAGTGCCACCTATCAGTGCCCATCAGTGCCGCCTATCAGTGCCCATCATCAGTGCCCTTCAGTGCCACCTCATCAGTGCCACCTCATTGGTGCTACCTCATCGGTGCCCATCAGTGCCGCCTTATCAGTGCCCGTCAGTGCAGCCATATCAGTGCCCGTCATTGAAGAAGAAAATGTACTTATTTACAAAAAAAGTAACAGAAACAAAGAAAAACTTGTTTTTTTTTCAAAATTTTCAGTCTTTTTTTATTTGTTGCGCAAAAAATAAAAATCGCAGAGGTGATCAAATACCACCAAAAGAAAGCTTTATTTGTGGGAACAAAATGATAAAAATTTAGTTTGGGTACAGTGTAGCATGACCGCGCAATTTTCATTCAAATTGTGACAGTGCTGAAAGCCTAAAATTGGCCTGGGCAGGAAAGTGTCTAAGTGCCTGGTATTGAAGTGGTTAAAGTGACGATGTATCAACCCTACCCTTCTCCCTGCTGCTGCACTGAGGACTGAGCGGTGGTGTGAGGAATCCTCCACCTGCCCCTTCTGCCTCCTTCCCCCACTGTTAGCAGTCCAGTACCACAGTGGATTGCCCATTTACTTCATAATTTCAAAACCAATGACTGCATGCAGATTTAAACAGACGGTAACAAAGTGCACCAGTTTGGGCCCCACTGTTAGCCGCCTAAAGTCTGCAAGCCAGGTGACAGACACTGCACAACTACCTCTTAGGGGGTATAACAACCCTTAACCCCTTGGCACTGACCGCCTCCTGGCTCTTTAAGGGTTTTAAAAGGCCGGGAGGCAGAGGTGGGCATTTGGGTCATGTGACCACTGTGATTGGCTTTTACATCAGTCACATGATCGGAAAGCTCCCGATCACAATTATGCATCGGGAGCTTACTGATTCCTGTTGGCTACCATGCTGGAAGCATGCAAGGAGTGCGCTCTCAGCACGGTAAGTTGTTTACACAGGTCTGCATATATGCGGCCGTTCAGCGTTAAGGCCCACCTGCCGAGAAGCCATATATATGCGTACTGTCAGTGCCAAGAGATTAAATGAATGATGACCAGTGAAGCATCTATTCCTCAGTACGGATGAGCCGAACACCCCCCAGTTCGGTTCGCACCAGAACCTGTGAACGGACCGAAAATTCGCACGAACGTTAGAACCCCATTGACATCTATGGGACTCAAACGTTCGAAATCAAAAGTGCTCATTTTAAAGGCTAATTTGCATGGTATTGTCCTAAAAAGGGTTTGGGGACCCGGGTCCTACCCCAGGGGACATGTATCAATGCAAAAAAAACTTTTAAAAACGGCTGTTTTTTCGGGAGCAGTGATTTTAATGATGGTTAAAGTAAAAAAAAAAAAGTGAAATATTCCTTTAAATATCGTACCTGGGGGGTGTCTATAGTATGCCTGTAAAGTGGCCTGCTGGGAGAACCTATATATTCGGGTGAGGTCAGGTGATCTATGTTCTGTGCCACCTGGACAGCTGCCTGGGTGGAAGTGTATAGCTGAACACTGTGAGCAGGACACACCGCATTAATTTGAAGGTTTAGCTGAACACTGTGAGCAGGACGCACCCCACTAACTTTTGTAGGTTTAGCTGAACACTGTGAGCAGGACGCACTGCACTAACTGTAAATAGTCTAGCTGCCTGACTGTGGTACTAATAGGATCAAAAGAACACCAGTAATTTTCTTCAGGTAGCTGTATATACTGTAACAAGACAAGCCTGCCTGTCAGTAAGAAGATAACAGGAACGGATCTAGCTGAACACTTTGAGCAGGACGCACCGCACTAACTTGAAGGTTTAGCTGAACACTGAGCAGGACGCACCCCACTAACTTTTGTAGGTTTAGCTGAACACTGTGAGCAGGACGCACTGCACTAACTGTAAATAGTCTAGCTGCCTGACTGTGGTACTAATAGGATCAAAAGAACACCAGTAATTTTCTTCAGGTAGCTGTATATAATGTAACAAGACAAGCCTGCCTGTCAGTAGGAGGATAACAGGAATGGATCTAGCTGAACACTGTGAGCAGGACGCACTGTACTAACTTGTAGGTTTAGCTGAACACTGTGAGGTGGACGCACCACACTAACTTGTAGGTTTAGCTGAACACTGTGAGCAGGACGCACTGCACTAACTGTAAATAGTCTAGCTGCCTGACTGTAACAGAACACCAGTAATTTTCTTCAGGTAGCTGTATATACTGTAACAAGACAAGCCTGCCTGTCAGTAAGAAGATAACAGGAACGGATCTAGCTGAACACTGTGAGCAGGACGCACTGCACTAACTGTAAATAGTCTAGCTGCCTGACTGTGGTACTAATAGGATCAAAGGAACACCAGTAATTTTCTTCAGGTAGCTGTAAATACTGTAACAAGACAAGCCTGCCTGTCAGTAGGAAGATAACAAGAACGGATCTAGCTAAACTGAATACAGTGTATATATATATATATATGCAACACCTGGGATGCATATATATACACAATACCCGGTAAGTGCAGCTAACTGACTGACTGACTGTTCTGCCTAATCTATCTAACTCAAATCAAATGTCACTGTCTGTCTCTCTCTCTCTCTCTCTCTCTCTCTCTCTCTCAATGAACGCCGGAACACGCACTACACAGGGCCGCTGTGCAGGCGGCCTTATATAATGTGGGGCGTGTACTAAATCCCCTGAGCCATAATTGGCCAAAGCCTTCTTGGCTTTGGCCAATTACGGCTCTCTGTTCAGGCGGCGCTGTGATTGGCCAAGCATGCAGGTCATAGTGCATGCTTGGCCAATCATCAGCCAGCAATGCACTGCGATGCCGCAGTGAATTATGGGCCGTGACGCGCCACACGAATTTGGCGCGAACAGCCCATATCGTTCGCAATTCGACGAACGATCGAACAGCCGATGTTCGAGTCGAACATGGGTTCGACTCGAACACGAAGCTCATCCCTATTCCTCAGTAAACAGACAAGAATACCTGAGCCTCTGGGCTAACAAAGTTAAATTTCTGTATGGAAAGTGTGAATACATGATAAATAAAATGTCTCAGAGAATAGCAGTCCTATCGCCAGCCTTTCTTTATTGTTTTAGGACGGCCATAGACATAAGAGAAGAACCTGTTGTTATTAGAGTGAACCTTTTAGGACATTTGCATTTGCATGATCAATCCTGGCACGTCACAAACATAATTTTTGAAATAAAGTTCAACCTTTTATCATCAAAAAGTCTATTAGCTCCAGTCCAGTGTTATTACCCAGTATTAATTTTGTCAACGAAAATGTTTTCGTCATAATTTTCGTTTGTGGCATTTTTACAGTGATGAAAATTAAACAAAAAGTACAGCACATTTTCGTCTTCTGACGAAAACTATGACGAAAATCCATTCCGTTTTCGTTGAGAAACGAAAAACAAACTCAAATGTGAAGGAAGGGATGTTTACTAATAGCCAAAAATTAAAAACGCAAAAATTAAAAACGCCGGCTAAATGTGAGTTACCGCGTTTAGACGCGTTTGGCGCTTGAAATGCCTGTAAACACAGCTTCTGAACGCATTTTTTTTTTTGCGTTCCAAAAAATGCCTCTAAACTCAACTTCCTAGAAACGACTATAAACTAACCTGTGTACATGGACTGATAAGATAACATAGAGGAGAGTTCAGGAGCAGTTGAAAAAAAAAACGCCCAACTGCTCCTAAGGCCCCTTTCACACGGACGGATAGAATGGTGCTTGTAGCTGCAGATTTTCTAATTTTCTACCGCAGCTAAAAGCACGCAGTGCTTTCCTATGGCCCAATTCACACACTGCGTTTTGCTGCGAATTAGATACATGCGGTTCTGTGCGGATAGAAAAAATAGAATTGCCTGCGTCCAGGAGCGATTTGGCACAGCTATCCGCACATAACCGCAGGTAATCGCAGTGCAGTGTGTCAGCTGCGGATAACAGCGCCGAGCTGCTCATCGGGAAAGGAAAAATGATTTTTCCTTTCCCGATGAGCGACAAGCACGGGGATCCGACCCGGATCCCCGCCAATGCCCGGCACTGTTTGGTATGAATCTTGAGGGGGAACTCCACGCCAATTTTAAATAAAAAACCAGCGTGGGTTCCTCCCCAGGGGCATACCAGGCCCTTAGGTCTGGTACGGATTTTAAGAGGAACCCCTACGCCGAAAAAACGGCGTGGGGTCCCCCCCAAAATCCATACCAGACCCTTATCCGAGCACGCAGCCAGGTCGGTCAGGAAAGGGGGTGGGGACGGGTGAGCGCCCCCCCCTCCTGAGCCGTACCAGGGCGCATGTCTTCAACATGGGGGGTGGGTGCTTTGGGGGAGGGGGCGCCCTGCGGCCCCCCACCCCAAAGCACCTTGTCCCCATGTTGATGGGGACAAGGGCCTCTTCCCGACAACCCTGGCCATTGGTTGTCGGGGTCTGCGGGCGGGGGGCTTATCAGAATCCGGGACCCCTTTTAATAAGGGGGCCCCCAGATCCAGCCCCTCACCCTATGTCAATGAATATGGGGTACATGGTACCCCTACCCATTCACCTAGGGAAAAAGTGTCAATAAAAAAAACACTACACGGATTTTTAAAGTAATTTATTAGACAGCTCCGGGGGTCTTCTTCTGGCTTCGGGGGTCTTCTTCCGACTTTCCTGACCGACCGGGCTGCGTGCTCGGATAAGGGTCTGGTATGGATCTTGGGGGGGACCCCATGCCGTTTTTTCGGTGTGCGAGTCGGCACCCTGTCGGGTTGCCATGGAAATGGCAAACCGCAGCCAAACGCGACCGCAGCTAATCGCACTGTGCAAATGCAGCTGATAGCAGTGCCTGGAGTCTTGAACTCCACAGGAAAAAAATCATGCTTTTAACTGCGGCAGAATAGCTGTCCGTGTGAAAGGCGCCTAAATGTCCGTTTACTAGCAGCAGTGTACATGAAGACTTAGGGTCCATGCACACTGGAGCTCAAAAAGGGTGTTTTCTGGCATTTGGGCTTTTTTTAACTGCCCATAAACTCCACTCTATGTTATCCTATGTGTTCATGCACACATGGACGTTTTTTAGCTTTTATCAGCAGTGGAGTTTATGGGCTGTTGTCTGAACGCCCTAAAATCGCGTTCAAGAGCAGTCCTAAAAATGCCAGACACTGGTAAAAGCTGTTAGACGTGGTTTAACGCTGTGAACAGAGTGTTAAGCCTTGTCAGGCATTTCTCTGCCTCTATTCAAAATCATTGGTTCCCTATGGGAGCTTATTGATTTGAATAGAAGTCGCGCTAGAAGTCGGATCATGATGATGATCCGACTTGCAGTGCGACTTGTGTGCTGAGGATGTTGAAGGGGAACCCGCGCCAAAATGAAAAAAATTTGGCGTGGAGTTCCCCCCCTCAACGATACCAGACCCTTCGGTCTGGCATGGATTTTAAGGGGAAGCCCTCACGCCAAAAAAAAAGGCATGGGGGTCCCCCCCAAAATCCATACCAAAACCTTAACCGAGCACGCAGCCCGGCAGGTCGGGATAAGTGGGTGGACGAGCGAGCGCACCCCCCTCCTGGACCATACCAGGTCACATGCCCTCATCATGGGGGGTGGGTGCTTTGGGGCAAGGGGGCTCCCACCCCAAAGCACCTTGTCCCCACATTGATGAGGACAAGGGCCTCTTCCTGACAACCCTGGCCAGTGGTTGTCGGGGTCTGCGGGCGTGGACCTTTGGTTTGGAATGGATTTTGGGGGGGACCACCAGGTCACTTTTTTTGGCGTGGGGGCTTCCCCTTAAAATCCATACCAGACCGTTGAGAGGGGGATCCCTACGACAATTTTTTTTTTTAATTTTGGCGGGGGTTCCCCTTCAACATCCTCAGCACACAAGTCGCACCTCAAGGCAGATCATCATGATCCGACTTCTGGTGCGACTTCTATTCAAATCAATGGGCTCCCATAGGGAATCACTGATTTTGAATAGAGGCAGAGAAACGTGGCTAAAAGCTAGCGCGGCTAAACACGCATTGACGCATATGCAAAACGCTGATAAAATCGCGTTTTTAAAGCCGCATTTTCCTGCCAGCAATCTGATGTCCAGGATGACTTTTTTGAGTGTCCTGCGTGCATGGAGCCTAATTACAATGTCTGTTATCTGCAGCATATAGGGGTATGCTGGGGGCTGGTCTGTGTGTTCTTAACCCTTTCATACACTGCCACACACTCACACCTTATACGGATTTATAGAGGCCCCCTATAGGAGACCTGCTCTTTGTCAATAGACTTCACAGCTGGAGAGCGGCACACTGTGTGATCTGTGCAGGGTTAACTCTTTTGCTGCCAGAGTTGTTTTTGCACACATGCTTAAAAAAATCTATTTAGACCTGAATATTACATAAACACCCCCCCCCCCCCCCAATCATTATATATTAAAGCAGACAAGTTCATGTCAATGTGCACTGCATGGTGGCATCATCACACAAATACTTTTTATTTTAACGTTACACTTCTGTCAAAAAAGCAATATTCTTGTAACAAAAATTGGTTTACCTTATAGACCTTATATAACAACTAAATCTGTGTCACGTTCAAACCTTAATACCATAAATAATACCCTATTTGATTTTTCATTCCAGGAGTATATAATGAGTTTGGAAATTGTAGAGAAATGCTTAAATAATGCATTAAAATGTAACTAAACCCATTCAATTTTAGTCGACTAAAATGTCGACTAAAATGTTAGGACTAAATACGACTAAAACTAAAACACTTGCAGAAGAATAAAATGGAACTAAAACTAAAATCCATTTTAGTCCTAAGACTAAAACTAAATGGAAATTTGCTTCCAAAATTAACACTGTAATATTGCCCAAGCTGAATGTTTGCTGCAGGCAGGAGGAAACGTTACCTCGATCTCCTCTTCCCCAGTGATCAGGCTGTACTTTGTAGCCTTATAGCAAGTAGGGATGTGTTTATCTGTCGAGTTTCGATTTGCCAAAAGATCAACAATTTCATACAAAAATTTGCAAACCACTATGAACCCCACTGAAGTCATGGGGAGGCAAATTTTATTAAGCATTTGTGGCACACTGTGGGGTTCCTAGGAAAGCTACGTACTTTAGCTCACTTTATGTCTCAGAAATCATCATTACATCAGTGGCACTTTCTGCATCTTGTGAGGACACCCACTGCTGGAGAAGATTGGTGGAACAGGACCCTTAACATCACTAAGTTGGCCTAGGAGGGACATTTCCCTCACTTTGGGAAATTTTCATTGTGACACTTCTGGAAGTGACTGGAGTTGTACCCCTTCCCTATTCTACCCAAAACCTAAAAAGGTTTTGGCTATAAATACACTTTAAAGACCAGTTCTGACCAACACATATATAAACAGGGCTTTTTTCACAGAGCTTGGGTGCAGGTACCACCCCCCCCTTCCAAGACAACCCTTGTCTCCACATCCAAACACCGTTCCTTGGTTCCACTCCCTATCTACCTCCCAGTACCACCCCTTTTAGAGAATACATGACCAAATATCATTTTGTGGTGCAAAATAATTTGTATAGAATTTGTAATGAAGAAAACCAGTAAAATAGACTTGGGGGAAAGGGGAGATTTTGGGACTTTATATGAGGCATAGGACCCATAGGTACAATGCCTCTACCATCCCTGTTTGACAATTCATTAAAGAAAGTGGTTTGGGACGTTGTATGAAGCATACAGCTGGGGGGGGTGACCATGATGCAAATTGTGTCTGACCAGTTCATTATATAACTGTAATTACTGAATTTCAATACAATGCACATAAAGAGTATGTAGCACTCACGGTGGAGCTGCTGGTTTAAGCGGGTCTTTTACCTTCACCTTGCTTCCCTTGGTTTTACCCGCACCGGGTCTAGGGGTTCCGTTGAGTTTACTTCTGGACGACACAGGTACCAACACTGGAGTACGTTTTCAATGCTTTATTGAAAAAACAAACTTTAGGAAGTAGCAGGAAAGAGGCGGAAAAGGAAACTCTCAGAAGAAACTCAAATATCTTCTTATAGAATCTTAGTGACAAATGTCCTGGTAGAATTCAGATAACTAGGTGGAATGCGCTCCCCTTGAGGGACACACTTCTTGCTCGTCTGGATAGGCCTCTCTCACCGGTCTAGCAGCCAGTACTCAGCACGAATCAAAAGTCTCTGCCACAGACTCGTTTGGGGGGTAAATCCGTATGATCCTCTGCCACAGAATGCATCAGATTTTCTCTGCAGTGAAAGTCAGTCACAGTGCTTGAACCTTTAAGCCGAACCGGCAACACTATGCTGTATGGTTACTTCTCTTGGATACGTCCTTCGACCGAGTCACCAGGCCCCTCTATAGACCAGCACGCTGCGTGATCTCTCCAAGACGGGTCCTCCCCTGGGATCTCCTTGGCCGCCCAGCTTCGTCACACAGGACCGACAGCTCAGGACCATTCCTCGGCCGCAGTGGTAGGCCCCAGACAAGCCTCTGGGCCCACCCCTGCGCCGCTGTATCGTGGGCCTCCCGATCGGAGGACCACGAGGTAGCTCCTTAACGCATACCTGTCGGCCAGGAGGGCCAGCAGGTGGCTGTAAAAAAACCCCAAGAACATGGCGTCTGTCCCATAAATACCCTCTTCCCAGAATGCAACTCGGAGGACCACCTCCACCGAGCTTGTCTCCGAGACAGAGGAGCATCTATACACTTCGACACGTTGCCTTTCCAACACTGAACAGTGGTAACAGCGACACCCACCTGTCAGGACGGAAGCACACACAACGTCAGCCAAGCTGGAACAGAGGCGAACTTTTAACCTTCCTAACACACTATTTACTAAATTTACCTAATCTGCGGTAGATTGTAAATCTACCAGCGCTACAAGTATAATAGAATAAAAATGTATTCCATATATGATGTGTACAACCAAAACATCATAATAAGATGACGTCAGACACATAACCCATGTATCACACAATACATATATATAAAAGTGCATGATTGTTATAACATATTGCAATAAAACAGAATAAAATTGATGGAATGATCCTGACTGTAAACATGATAGTGGCATCAACATAGCTCGACATGTTTCGTGGATGACCTCCACTCATCAGGATCAGATGCTTGATATATATCTATAATTAATAAGTTGTAAACATTAATGATCGGTCTCAATGTAAGAGGGCAGGGAAGGGGGAGTAAAAACAAAAGTAGTCTGAAATAGAACGATGAGAGCCGCAGGCCGGCCGAACTATTCACTAGCCCCGGGAGCGGAGGTGGAAAACCCAAGATATTTGATGGAAAAACACTCAGGAGACAGATGTCCCAGGGAGTAAGGTCCTCCATGGATGGTCAGGGGTGATGTGAATGGCATACCCGTGGAACTTCTGCAAATAAGTGTTGAAATTATGTGTATTATTACATATAGTATGACATGTACCTATTTAACATGGTGGAGTGTAGACCAATGCTATCACCGAGAGGTAGTGAGTGAAAATGTGATCATATGGGAAAATGACATATCTAAGTGTAGAGTAAGGGGAAGTATAAGAGGTGACTTAATGTACCCCAACCCATGGGAGCTACATGTGAAATAGAAACCACACACCAAAGGAAAGGATGAAGGGGAAAAGAATGAATTTATACCATAATACTACCTGGAACTCCTAGGTCAACACACGTGTCTATCCCTTCTTTGTCTCTAGGTCAACACACATGGTTCAAATTGGTGTACAATGTCGAAAGAGGCCAGCTACCACAGGGAACATCTGTGACCTTGTGCAGTGAAAAAAAAAGAGAATCATGCCTTTCAGACCAGTGTCTATACTTCTATGATGCTCCCTGATGGGAGAGCTCCTCACTGTGTGTGTATTCAACAGCCCACATATATATATATATATATATATATATATATATATATATATATATATATATATATATATACAGAGAGAGAGAGAGAGAGAGAGGGAGAGAGGGGCGGGAATAAGCATACCTAGGTGCTGTGTGCACCTGTCCCTCATCTCCTAATCCCATACTTTGATGTGTTTTTTTCCCTATATGTAGGGCTGCACTTTGAACACAAGAGGGAGCAGTTGTTCCAAAACGGCATTGCAAGCTGAGGGCATGAAAAAAAAAAAAACATTAAAAGATAAAACTGAGGGGAGTATATATAAAGTCTAGTGTAATCAAGGGTGACCACCAACGTCACGCTGGCAAAAAAATGGAGGGGAGGCGCCATCACCTAAGCAGGATAGTCCGCTTGGCAATTGGCGCCAAACTCCCTCACAGTAACGCCAATATCATCCCACAGCGCCTGCACACTGACACCAACGTGCTGACATCACGGGGGTGGTGGTGCAATGCGCAGTGAGACGCCAGCCAATTTTATATATGTATTGTGTGATACATGGGTTATGTGTCTGACATTATTATTATGGATTATTATGCTATCTTATTATGATGTTTTGGTTGTACAAATCATATATGGAATACCTTTTTATTCTATTATACTCTTTATGTGCATTGTATTGAAATGTAGTAATTACAGTTATATAACGAACTGATCAGACACAATTTTCATCATGGTCACCCCCCAGCTGTATGCTTCATACAAAGTCCTATATCTCTTTCTTTAATGAACCAATAAAATAGATGTCCCAAGCAACAATAGCCCCTGCAACAAAATGCCCCCTCAGCAACAATAGATTCACTAGCAAGAATAGACCCCAAAGCAACAATAGACCCCTGAAGCACACCCCATACCCCTTCAGCAACAATAGATCTTCCAGCAACAGTTGACTCCTTTAGCAACAATAGAACCACCCCAGCAAACAATGGACTCCTCACCAGCAACAATAGATCTCCCAACAGCCAGCACCAATAGACCTTCAGCCAGCAACAGTAGGCCCTCCCAGCAACAACTGACTTTCCAGCGACATGGGGCATCCCTCCAGAAACAATCGATCCCCCAGGAACCAGCATAAATAGACCCTCCAGTACATTCCAGCACCCCTTGCCATTGCATACTGTACATTCGGTGGTGGTTAGAATGTTAAACTTAGAACCCTTCAAGCTTTCATAGTTGTCTGGGTCCATGCTGAGGACTTCACCTTACTTCCTTTCCTGGTGACTAAGAGATCCCTCCAGTGGGCACAACTCTGGGGGGGGTGTTGACCCTTCCTTGCTATCCTTTTAAAACATGTACTATTGCTTTCCCCAGAGGAGAGATTTACTTTTTACTTTCTGTCTCATAGCTTGAGATGATCAGGAGAAGAACAGGACTGTAATCAATGCATGACCAGCCAGAAGGCAATGATAAAGGTAAAAAAAATGAAATATCACTTGAAGAGACCTTTGGAAGGGTAGAGCCCAGAGCTGGGCTTGATGGAAACTTGTACTAGGAAAGTTTTCAAGGCAGCCATTGCTGTCCTCCCTTTGAATATGCTAATACCCTGGTTGTCTCTGGCATCCAGTGCCAGACTTATAAGGGGGAAAAATGGGCAATTGCCCCAGAGGCTCCAGACTTCCCTTATAAAAAAATGTAATCAATATAAAATTAGTAAATTGCCACTGATAAATAATTACCTGAGAACCACGGTGACTTATGAAAGGCTAAATGCTTTATGCCTCCTGGCTGTCGAGAGCAGTGTCCTCAAAGTGTTACAGTTTAATGAGTTAGCTAAAGATTTTGCAGATGCAAAGTGCATGAAAAGAGACATTTTTTGTAAATATTGTAGTCTGATGTGAAACTGTGATGTATGAATTGCAAATTTCCAATTACCTGTATAAAGTGTATTCTTACAGTCAATATTAAAAAAAAGAAAAAAAATCAGACAAGTGTCTTCTTCGGAACCTTTATCTTTTAGATGTGCGAACTCAATGCCTGAATACAAATACTAACCAAGCTTAAAGTGGGGTTCCACCCAAAAAAACAAAAATACCTGAAAAATTCTAAAAAACAAAAACAAAAAAACATTTGGATATTTTTTTTTTTTTACTTACCTCTAAATGCCTGTTGCTAGGTGGTCCCTCGTAGTCTGCCTCTTCCTTTGCCTGGGCTGGTGACATCACTTCCCCCTCGGCACAGGAAGGGCTTGGCTTTGCTCCCTCCCTCCTGTCAATCATCTGGGACCCATTACAGGTCCCAGGTGATTGAGCGGCCAATCACGGTGCGCGGCACCGCTCGCGCATGCGCAGTGGGTGCCAGGCTGTGAAGCCACAGCCCGGCGCCGGCATTTCAACTGACGAGCGGAGGGGGGGTGAGCGCCGGCATTTCGAGCCCCTGGGTAGAACTCCTCTTTAAAGTGGCTGTAACCCTAAAAAAAAAAGAAAAAAAAAAACATGCTTATATCACTTTAAGGCACAAAATATAGCACAGTGCTTTTGCCATGTCAATTGTCCTTTTCTATATTGTTCAATACCTGGTTGATTCTGCATGTTCCTGTGTTCCTCTGTGTGTACTGACCACGCTTATCATGGCTGCTGATCCCTGATAGCGTGGTCAGATTACGTGCCTCCATCATCATGCTGTGTATTCAGCGTCTCTGCATCTACCCCTCTCCCCCTCCCTCTCTCTCTGTCATTCCGTAGTCTGTGTGTGAACTGTGAAGCCAATCTCCTCCCCGCCCCTCCCCTCTCCTCTCCTCCTGCCTTGGCTGAGTATTTTGCTGCAGCTGCTCCTCCCCTTTAATAAAGTCTAAAGTACAGTAAATCTATTATATACTTTTATCATCTCTGTTTCAGAAACATATCCAGGCTCCATGCACACCATGCACACTAGGAAACTCAAAAAATGCTAGAAAAAAAAAAAAAAACACTGAATGAAAAATGCTAATAGCATTTTTATGCCAGCTTCTACTAGCATTTTAGTAGCTTTTAAAAGCATAAGCATTTTATAAGCAATTTTGCAGTACATGAAGGCGCCATGCACACTAGTGTTTTTTTTTTTTTTTTCTTTTTCTTCTTGCTAAAAGAAGCTGGAAAAAACGCTGGATAAAAAATGCTGGTAATAGCTTTTTTAGGAGCGTTTTAGGAGTGTTTAAGAGTGTATAAGAGCATTTAAGAGCATTTAGGAGCATTAGCATTTTATTAGCGCTTTTACAGTAAAAGGGAAAAAAAAAGCTAAAAAAAATGCTATTAGTAGCGTTTAGGAGCGTTTAGCAGCATTTAAGAGCGTTTCTGCTGGAACAACGCTCTAAGAAACTCAAAATGTTTCTTCTGCTCTTAGACACTGAAGCTCAAAAAATGCTAATAGCCTAAAGTGGTGAGCATGAACACGTGGATAACACTATTTAGCTTCTAGGAGCAGAAAAAAAAACTGCTAGGAGCTTAAAAAAACATAAGTGTGCATGGAGTCGAAGTAGAAAAAAAACACTCTCAAAAAAAGCTGTTAGTAGCATTTTAGTTGCATTTTAGTCGCATTTATAAGCAGTTAGGAGCATTCAGCATTTTTTCTGCTGGAAAAACGCTCCAAGAAACTTTACATGTAGCACCTTCTAGTGTGCTAGAAGTGTAGTGGTTAGCTTTTTGTTAGAGTAGGTAAATTTTCAGGCTTGACTGGTAGCCAAGCCTGCATGTGTTTGGATCTGGGTTGGGAGTGACTCAGGCAGAGCTGGGTGACTCACAGGAAGCATCACCAAGACCTCCCACTTCTTTCCAGAGTGTTCTGGTATCTTCTGGAAAGGAAGGAGGAGAGGTGGCACTTCCTGTGGCATTTTGAGGAGCTCTGACCAATCCCCAACTTGGATTGATAGGGGGCAGGCCTCCTAAAAAATATCCAGGGTTAGCCCAGCTAGGGGAGGAGTTGTTCAGGGTGGAAGCTGGAGATGGAGTGCCAGGCTGTCATGGCCTTTGAGGGAGCTCCCCAGTCTGGAGGGGGGGGTGACCTTGGGCCTGGGCTCGGGTGGAGATGGGACCTTCTAAGAACACGGGAAGGTGTCCTGGACGGGAGGCACAGGAGGAGCAAGAGAGGACAGCAGAAGAGCACTGCCAGGCAAGTCTCCAGGGAAGAACCACAGGTCGCAGACAAGAGGGCTGGTGAGTGACACACAGTCAGGAGAGGACTGGGGAGGCACGCCTGAGAGGACTGGAAGATTAAAGTCTGGGATGGGTGCAAAGCCAGTGGAGTGGACTGTGGTGGCATGGGCAGTGGAGAGAGGCAGCTGCAGCCAGGAGGGCAGGCAGGGCCTAAAGATGTGGTACTTGGCTCAGTAGCCACAAGGACAGCTAGCACCAGGACTACCTATTTACTTTTTGCTACACCAAAGGGGCCCGCAGTACCTGCCTAGTGCCTACAAAGGGCATTTGCGAAGCCCTGGCTGAGCCAGTGTCAGGTCTAAATCTCAATGCTAGCTGGTCCTGGAAGAAAAAGCAAGTGATGTGCTGGAGGTGTTAAGGAAAGATAGCCTGCAAGCAAGTGTTGTGCTGGAGCTGAAGTGTGGAGTTGTATATACCGAGGGTGTATATAGTTGGTCCCATATATTTTTCTACAATGAGTTGGGCATCTTATGAATATCCCATCCCCATCCAAGTTAAATTCCCTCAATAAAAATACAAACAAAGTCTAAGGACTGGTTTTCTGCCTGAGGGTGAATGAGAACTGTGTGTCTGACTGGGCAGGGTGATGGGTGGACCACAACACTTAGCAGCCCTGACGAGGGTACCGATACATACAAAAACAATTTTTTTTCTGCTCCTGGATGCTGAAGCTCTAAAAATGCTAATAGCCTAACATAGTGTGCATGGACACATAGGAAAGCACTATTTAGCTTCTAGGAGCAGAAAGGAAAAATGCTCATAACAGCTTCTAGGAGATTAAAAAACGTGTGCATGGAACCTTAAGTGTTTAGGAACATTAACATTATATAAGCATTTTTACAGTACATTAATAAACATATAACATGAAAAAAGCATTTAGAAGTGTTTAGGGACCTTTAGCGTTTTTTTTCTGCTGGAAAAACGCTCCAAAAAACTCTACAAAAACTATTTTTTTTCTGCTCCTAGATGCTTAAGTTCAAGAAACGCTAATAGTCTAAAGCAGTGTGCATGGACACAAAGGATAACACTACAGTAAAACCTTGGCTTGAAAGCGTTTTGCAAGACAAGCAACATTTTTAAATAAATTTTGCCTTGATAAACAAACGATGTCTTGATATACATGTAGCGTCATGTCACAACTGAGTATAAAAGAGAAGAGAGGCGCCTCTAAGTGTGTAGCAATATTGTTACATTTAATGAAGGTACAACATTTCGCAACTCACATGGTTGATGATTAAAACAGGCACATCTAAGTATGCAGGCATCCGGGGTAAACATAGACCATCCTCCGCACCGCCATCAACGTCATCCCTTCTCGTCATCCCTTCCACGCTGTGCTCCACAAGCGCTGTAAGCCTTGCTTTCAGATCGCTCTACTGCAGCATAGTCTTCCCGGTCACAATTGCAGACTGAAAGCGGCGAGAGCCAGTGGTACGGAGGATGGCCTATGTGGACAGCTTTACCCCGGATGTCTGCATAGTTACATGTGCCTGTTTTAATGATCAACCATGTAAGTTGCTAAATGTTGTACCTTCATTAAATGTAAGCATATTGCTACACTTATGCCGCGTACACACGGTCGGACTTTTCGTCTACAAAAGTCCGACAGCCTGTCCGACAGACTTCCTGCGGACTTTCGGCGGACTTGCAGCAGACTTTCTAACGAACGGACTTGCCTACACACGACCACACAAAAGTCCGACGGATTCGTACGTGATGACGTACACCGGACTAAAATAAGGAAGTTCATAGCCAGTAGCCAATAGCTGCCCTAGCATGGGTTTTTGTCCGTCGGACTAGCACACAGACGAGCGGATTTCGGGGTCCGTCGTAGTTACGACGTAAAGATTTGAAGCATGTTTCAAATCTAAAGTCCGTCGGATTTGAGGCTGAAAAAGTCTGCTGAAAGTCCGGAGAAGCCCACACACGATCGGATTACCAGCCAGCTTTAGTCCGTCGGCGTCCGTTGGACTTTTGTAGACGAAAAGTCCGACCGTGTGTACGCGGCATTAGAGGCACCTCTCTTCTCTTTTATACTCTGTAGTTCCTGATGGATTTTGCTTCTAATCCCCTTGTGGAGGCTTCCATTTTTGGATGGACATTTATGGTTACACATAGTTACATAGTAGGTGAGGTTGAAAAAAGACACAAGTCCATCAAGTCCAACCTATGTGTGTGACTATATGTCAGTATTACATTGTATATCCCTGTATGTTGTGATCGTTCAGGTGTTTATCTAATAGTTTTTTGGAACTATTGATGCCCCCCGCTGAGAACACTGCCTGTTGAAGGGAATTCCACATCCTCTACATAGTTTAAGGTTAAACATCTTTTCTTCTAATTTTAATGAGTGGCCACGTGTCTTGTTAAACTCCCTTCCATGAAAAAGTTTCAACCCTATTGTGGGGTCACCAGTACGGTATTTGTTAATTGAAATCATATCCCCTCTCAAGCGTCTCTTGAGAGAGAATAAGTTCAGTGCTCGCAACCTTTCTTCTTAACTAATATCCTCTAGACCCTTTATTAGCTTTGTTGTCCTTCTTTGTACTCTCTGCATTCCCAGTACATCTTTCCGGAGGACTGGTGCCCAGAACTGGACAGCATACTTCAGGTGCGGCCGGACCAGAGTCTTGTAGAGTGGTAGAATTATCGTTTTATCCCTGGAGTTAATCCCCTTTTTAATGCATGCCAATATTCTGCTTGCTTTGTTAGCAGCAGCTTGGCATTGCATGCCATTGCTGAGCCTATCATCTACTAGGACCCCCAGGTCCTTTTCCATACTAGATTCCCCCAGAGGTTCTCCCCCAGTGTATAGATTGCAATCATATTTTTGCCACCCAAATGCATTATTTTACATTTTTCTACATTAAACCTCAATTGTAGTTGCCCACATCATTAATTTGTTCAGATCTTCTTGCAAGGTGTCCACATCCTGCGGAAAAGCTATTGCCCTGCTTAGCTTAGTACATCCGCAGATACAGAGATTGAACTGTTTACCCCATCCTCCAGGTCGTCTATGAACAAATTAAACAGGATTGGTCCCAGCACAGAAAACTGTGGGACCCCACTCCTGACCATTCTAAGTACTCCCCATTTATCACCACCCTCTGAACTCGCCCTTGTAGCCAGTTTATGGGGAACTGTGTCAAATGCTTTTGCAAAATCCAGATACACCACTTCTACGGGCCTTCCTTTATCTAGATGGCAACTCATCTCCTCATAGAAGGTTAATAGATTGGTTTGGCCAGAATGATTCTTCATGAATCCATGCTGATTACTGCTAATGATACCGTTTTCATTACTAAAATCTTGTATATAGTCCCTTATCATCCCCTCCAAGAGCTTGCATACTATTGATGTTAGGCTAACTGGTCTGTAATTCCCAGGGATGCATTTTGGGCACTTTCTAAACCTATCACATTGCTATAATCTTTTTATATGGAATATAAACTGAAGGACTTACTGTATGAATAAATGGTTGTGGAATGAATCATCTGAGTTTCCATTAATTCTTATGGGGAAATTCTTGCATACATCAGAGGGGAATCTCAGCCCCTCCCATTGCACTCCTTAGATCAAGAAGGAGAGCAGAGGGAGGACATGTGGCCACACAGCAGAGCTGGGCAAAGAAGGTATTTAGCTTTATAATTTAAAAAAAAAAACACATACACTGTATTTAATATGTTCCTAAAACAAAGAGGATAAAATAATATAATAGATGTGACTTTACAACCACTTTAACTATTTTACTTGCACTAACTCCATGCCTGAATACAAACACTAACCAAACTTAAATATTTTAGATGCGCTAACTCTTCTTCGAAACCTAACTTATATATTTTTTTTAGAACAAATGTGGTTCATCATTCATTTCATTTCACTCTTTTTATTTGTCATATACCGTATTTATCGGAGTATAACACGCACTTTTTTCCCCTTAAAATCAGGGGAAAACTGTGGTGCGTGTTATACACCAATCCCTGCTGTCTCTGAGGGAAGAGGAACGAGAGCCGCTAAATAACATAGAGCCACGATCTCCTGCGTAACCCGCGCTCCGTCACTAACAGCCACGCCTACTGACCCCGCATTGGGCCACTGTTCTGTCTATCATATGAGCAGGGCCAGGAGGCTGTGGCTGTGAGTGATGGAGCGCCGGGTACACAGGAGATCGCGGCTCTGTGTAATTCAGCGGCACTGGCTCCTCCTCTTCCCTCGGAGACAGCAGGGATAATCCAACACTGGCGAGGCTGCAATGATGGTAAAGGTGAGGCTGCAGATGGGCACTGAACAGCCTGCATTGTTGGGCAATTTAATGACTGCAGATGGGCACTGAGTAGGGTGCATTGTTGGGCAATTTAGAGGCTTCAGATGGGCACTGAGCAGGGTGCATTGATGGGCAATTTAGAGGCTGCAGATGGGCACTGAGCAGGGTGCATTGATGGGCAATTTAGAGGCTGCAGATGGGCACTGAGCAGGGTGCATTGATGAGCTGTGACCCTAATTTTGCTTCAAAGTTCTTTATTTAAAATGTAAGTTTTTTTCCTTAAACTTCCCTCCTAAAATTGGGGTACGTGTTATATGCCTGTGCGTGTTATACGCCAATAAATAAGGTAATTGGATTTCTATATTGGGGGGCCCCCAAACTTGAAGTTCCCCCGGGCCCCCCCCCAAAGGTCTAAATCCGGCACTGCTGACATCAGTGCTTTCTGAACCACTGGCCTCCGAACAAGAAAGCACAGTAGAAAGTCATCAACACTTGTTACAGGTAACTGTAGTGAAACCGGGAGTCAGCATAACAGTCAGGCAGCTAGTATTATCAAAAATAAATCAGCAACGGCAGCCTACATATTTTTCTTGTGACAGTTTACCTTTAAAAAATGACATTTTTGGTCAGAGAACTTTCTGGAGCTGTGTGACTCCTGCCCGCAGCAGTTTCCATACAGAGTACAGTGCAGTGGGTGTTCTGTTACAGGTGCACAGTAAAGAGCTGCTTGCGCTGTCACATATTCAGCGAGAAAGACTCCCTGGGTCTCGGCTATATTGTGGCTACAAGGAGACAGTGTGACGAAGAAAGGCAAGCTGTGAAGACAACACAATATGACTGCAGCCTCCTACTGGATTCGGAGGCGTTCACACCTGCACACTGGTTTAGCCATGGGAACTGCGAATCTTCATACTGAACGATCTGTCACACTGACTCCTGATGAATTTATCCCACACAGCCTGATTCATCCGCATTCAGGAGTAACTGCTGTGCCAATAATTAGTCTAATAATTGGATAATAAGGAGATGTCTGCAGGTCAAGGAAAACAGAATAATGCTGTCATTTTCTTCATAATATGAACATTAGATAGCCCCCCCCCCCCCCCCAGACTGATGACATTAATTAAAGACAAAATAGCAGGGAAATGTAAATGAAAGAATCTGCATGGGCAGCCTTATTTAAAGGGTTTGTCCACTCAAAATTTATATTTTAGATATACAGTATCTCACAAAAGTGAGTACACCCCTCACATTTTTGTAAATATTTTATTATATCTTTTCATGTGACAACACTGAAGAAATGACACTTTGCTACAATGTAAAGTAGTGAGTATACAGCTTGTATAACAGTGTAAATTTGCTGTCCCCTCAAAATAACTCAACACACAGCCATTAATGTCTAAACCTCTGACAACAAAAGTGAGTACACCCCTAAGGCTGGCCATACACTATACAATTTTCTGATTCAATTTCCTTTAGATTTACCTTCAACTATGTAGTGCAAGGGCCTGTCTGATTGCATACGAATTGAAAGGGTTTAGGTTTGACCTCATATTATATGGTTTTGGTAAATCTAAAGGAAAGTTGAACAGGAAAATTGTATAGTGTATGGCCAGCTTTAGTGAAAATGATCAAATTGGGCCTATTTAGCCATTTTCCCTCCCCATTGTCATGTGACTTGTTAGTGTTACAAGGTCTCAGGAGTGAATGGGGAGCAGGTGTGTTACATTTGGTGTTATCATTCTCACTCTCTTACTGGTCACTGGAAGTTCAACATGGCACCTCATGGCAAAGAACTCTCTGAGGATCTGAAAAAAAAAAATTGTTCCTCTACATAAAGATGGCCTAGGCTATAAGAAGATTGCCAAGACCCTGAAACTGAGCTGCAGCACAGTGGCAAAGACCATACAGCGGTTTAACAGGATAGGTTCTGCTCAGAACAAGCCTCGCCATGGTTGACAAAACAAGTTGAGTACACGTGCTCAGCGTCATATTCAGAAGTTGTCTTTGGGAAATAGACGTATGAGTGTTGCCAGCATTGCTTAAAGAGGTTTAAGGGGTGGGGGGTCAGCCTGTCAGTGCTCAGATCATACTCCGCACACTGCATCAAATTGGTCTACATGGCTGTCGTCCCAGAAGGAAGCCTCTTCTAAAGATGATGCACAAGAAAGCCGCGAACAGTTTGCTGAAGACAAGCAGACTAAGGACATGGATTACTGGAACCAAGTCCTGTTGTCTGATGAGATCCAGGTAAAAATTTTTGGTTCAGATTTTGTCAAGCGTGTGTGGCGGCAACCAGGTGAGGAGTACAAAGACAAACGTGTCTTGCCTACAGCCAAGCATGGTGGTGGGAGTGTCATGGTCTGGGGCTGCATGGGTGCTGCCGGCACTGGGGAGCTACAGTTCATTGAGGGAACCATGAATGCCAACATGTACTGTGACATACTGAAGCAGAGCATGATCCCCCTCCGTTCGGAGACTGGGCCGTAGGACAGTATTCCAACATGATAAGGACCCCAAACACACCTCCAAGGTGACCACCTGCTTTGCTAAAGAAGCTGAGGGTAAAGGTGATGGACTGGCCAAGCATGTTTCCAGACCTAAACCTTATTGAGCATCTGTGGGGCATCCTCAAACGGAAGGTGGAGGACCACAAATTCTCTAACATCCACCAGCTCTGTGATGTCGTCATGGAGGAGTGGAAGAGGACTCCAGTGGCAACCTGTGAAGCTCTGGTGAAATCCAAGCCCAAATTGGTTAAGGCAGTGCTGGAAAATAATGGTGGCCACACAAAATATTGACAATTTGGGCCCAATTTGGACATTTTCACTTAGGGGTGTACTCACTTTTGTTGCCAACGTTTTAGACATGTGTTGAGTTATTTTGAGGGGACAGCAAATTTACACTGTTATACAAGCTGTACACTCACTACTTTACATTGTAGCAAAGTGTCATTTCTTCAGTGTTGTCACATGAAAAGATATAATAAAATATTAACAAAAATGTGAGGGGTGTACTCACTTTTGTGAGATACTGTATATCTAAATTATACATTTTGAGTGGGCAAACCCTTTAAATAAGACTGCCCATAAAGATTCTTTCATGTACAAAAATGTGAGGGGTGTACTCACTTTTGTGAGATACTGTAGGTCGAGCTTGGTGGGATGAGTCAGCCAGTGGTTCCTTATATCTCCCTGCCATGATGCCTGACTGTGTTCCTACCACAGTGCAAGTCCCATGATCAGCTCAGCATGTATTAACGAATGCAAAAGTGCCCCCTGCAAGCAGTGCATGACAACACATATTCCCACTGTGTTGGTAGCACAAAGGCTTAGTGATAAGCACTTCTGCTCAGTAGCTCATGGGTCATTGGTTTGGATCCAAACAATGATGCCACCTGCATGGAGTTTGCAAGTTCTCCCTATGCTTGCATGGATTTCCTACGACACTCCAAAGACATGCTGGAAGGTTAATTGGCTCCTGTCAAATTGGCCCTAATATGTGAATGAATGAATGTGAGTTAGGGAGCTTAAATTGTAAGTTGCTTGAGAGCAGGAACTGATATGTGTCCCCCCAACCCCCTCCCTCCTGGCTGTAGTGAACTTGAACCAATCAGAGACAGGAAGAGGACTTGCTATGCAGACACTCAGGGTCATGGGAAATATAGTCTGAAAAAGACACTGTACAATACAAGTGAATGGAGGCTAATATCTATAGGACATTATTACTCAATATCCCCTGCATTCAAAGGAGGAGACTTTCAGCATTTTGCAGTCAAATTGAGAGAGATAGTGTCAGTCCAGAGTGGGGATCGAGAGAGTGAGGGCCTGCTGCATGGGATGTCTATACACACTGACACTGAAGTGCTACGAGACTGAGCCACCATGAGCCTCTTGTGTGCTGGGGCCTGAAGAAGTGCAGACCCATTACTGGGGTGTCTGTGCCCACACCAAGGACCAAAGAACTGAGACGGTGAGAGTTCTCGAGCCGTGCTGGAGCCTGAGGCTGGAGAGACCTGCTGCCATGTGAGTGCCTACACCAGAGCCGATAGACTGAGACGTCGGGACCTGACTTCAGAGGATTGCAGACCGCCAAGTGATTCTGTTTGCCAGGAGGGGTGAGTTTGCCACCTGTGTTTATCCCAAAATTGACACGATTAAGGAATAAGAGACTGCTGCTTGTTCAGGAGCCCACTAGCCATTTACTGCACACTCTTAACAGGGACACGGCACACTCTTAAAGGGACAGCTACATATGTACCACCTACAGAAGGGCCCCAAAAACAAAGCCAGCCAACACTGACAAGTAAGCACAAGTATTTTATAGCCACCTCCGGGGGTACCCCTTTGTCAGGAAAGCATATGTCTACCTGTCATTAGGGCTGTATGTGTGGTGTGCACATGAGGACCTTTTGTTTTTTTGGTTTAGTTGATGCTAATACTTCAAACCTGTTTGCAGCAGTTACAATTTGGTTTAACACTGCTAACGGTTATTGCCAGCTTACAGGTCAGTGCTTATTTATCTAGTACAGCATCAGGATACGTTGACCTTTAAAATAAATAAATAAATGCACATTTTGTGCAGGTAAAAAAATGTGCATTTCCTGTTTTTATTTTTTAGGAGCCTGGAAAGCATCACTGGTGCTATGGAGATCTCCTGCAGACTGTAAGTGTAAGCTGTCTGCCTGCACATCGTACGGGTAGGCATTTTTAAAATGACAGGAAGAATCAATGAACTACCACAGCCCTTAACAGCACCATGGTAGTTGATTGAGAACTAAAAGCCAAAATCCAA
The DNA here is from genome assembly GCF_042186555.1 of Aquarana catesbeiana. Lineage (NCBI taxonomy): Eukaryota > Metazoa > Chordata > Amphibia > Anura > Ranidae > Aquarana > Aquarana catesbeiana. The sequence continues at coordinate 916,388,559 of NC_133324.1, forward strand.
AAGATTGTATTTCATACAATCACAGAACTTTGTGGATGAATGCTGTGTCCATGTGCGTGGAGCCCCACACAGCCGCACCCTTTTGAAAAAGTGACAGCCCATACTGCTGTCACAGCAAGAGCAGATCATCAAGCTGCTGCAGGAGCTAAACAGGTGGAAAAAAAAAAGAGGGAACATGTAAAATATTCCCAAAGCAGAACTTATCCTGCAAACCATTTTAATTGCCTGTTCACTGATTTATGTATTGTTTAGGTTCATTTAGGGGTGCCACATGTACGGGAATGACCCGGACAGCCCGGGTTTTAACAGCTGTACCCGGGTTTCTGTTCTCCTGAAACCCGGACACAGTAGCATATGCTCCCGACAATCTAGCCGGCATAGGTGTTGTTCATACCTCCAGCCCTCCCACTCCTGCAGATGAATCCGCTCTCTCCGCTCTCCAGAGTCCCGGCAGCAGCCCCGCCCCGCTCTGCTCCTTTTGCTGAGTGCACACTTTCCCATCAGCATCACCTGCCCCCGCCCCCGACAGCTCCTGTGGCTGCAGTGGTGGTGAGCGCCCAGGCATGGACTTGCCATCGGGACTACTGGGAGTTTCCCGGTGGGCCGATGGCTCAGTGGGCCAGTCAGGTGCGGTCCTGGAGCCGCTCCTCACTGACAGCGAATGATCGCGATTTCACTCCTGTCAGGAGGGGCTGCTTCTGTCACTTGCTGGAGAGAGCATTAGGCGTTATGCTCCTTCCAGCCTGCAGGGGGAGGTGGACAGCCGGCAAACTTTCTTTCCTCTCTCCCCTTAGCACTTGTTATCACATGACTGGAGAGAGGAACAAGAAGCTGCCTTCAAAACAGTGAGTACATGTGGAAGGGGGAGGAGAGGGAGGACACACTGATGTGAAGGGGACTGCTGGTGGGGACTCGGATGTGAAGGGGACTTCTGATGGGGACTCTGATGTAAAGTGGACTTCTGATGGGGACTCTCTGATGTGAAGGGACTTCTGATGGGGACTCTGATGTGAAGGGGACTGCTGGTGGGGACTCTGATGTGAAGGGGACTTCTGATGGGGACTCTGATGTGAAGGGGATTTGTGGTGGGGACTCTGATGTGAAGGGGACTTCTGATCGGGACTCTGATGTAAAGGGGACTTCTGATGGGGACTCTCTGATGTGAAGGGACTTCTGGTGGGGACTCTCTGATGTAAGGGGACTGCTGGTGGGAACTCTCTGATGTAAGGGGGGCGTTGTTGGGGACATTCAAAATTAAAGTGGGCCGGTCATGATGAATTCCAGGGCCAAATTTTTGTCCCAGTCCAGCCCTGTGAGCGCCCCCCCCCCCCCCCACCTCAATGTGGCAATCGGAAACTGCAGCCAAAATGCGCTCTCTCCCACCAGCAGCACGCTCCCCCCTTCCCCCGCTCCAGTAGGGCTAATGGTTTTTGACAGCTTCACTGTCACTGGTGATGGTGAGTTACAGTTTGGTCCCGTTCTAGTTCCCCTTTCCCCTGTCAACGCAGCGCTAGGCTAATAAAGCCTGAATGCTACTCACACTGCATTTCAGGAAGGTAAGGGGGTTTTTGTTTCACACTAATTGGGGGGGGGGGGGGCGCCCCCCTAATTTCCCCCCTAAAATCAAATCCAATGGGGGTATCTCTTTGTAAGAAGGGTTGCTGATCAGTGGCATTGCTAGGGGGACTCATTCACACCATAGTTGCCACTGGTGCTGATATAAGGTGACTCTGAACTAATGGGGGATGCTGACTGCTGATTTTACCACCATTATATCAGAGCCACCTTATATCAGGACAGCAACCCCCTCCCCCCCCTGTCCGCTGTCAGCATTGTCCCAAACCACGCTGCTGTGATCACTGAATCACTGGAGGAAGCCGATACAAGGATACAGAGTCGCAGCAAACTCCAGTGAACTGTCAGATGAGCTGTCAGATAGCATAGGATGCTGTGACCAATCACGGCGTTTCGGAGGCTTAACCATGCCTCCATCATCAGAGGCTGGCGGCTCACTGGAGTTCCCCACAGCTCTCTCTATCCTTGTAGCGGCTTCCTCCTGCGATTCAGTGATCAGAGCAGCGTGGATCAGGAGAATGCTGACAGAGACTTCACAAAGACTGATTTATGCCTACCGCTCTGTGACATGTGTGAGTGCAATACAGATTGTTTTGAGACATTTAATTTAAGAAAACCTACTGCACCAGCGGCTACTTGGCTCCTCTCTCTCCCTTCCAGTTCGTCTCCTCTGGAATTGTCCCCTGCCCTGCTGCAGCGATCCCCCTGCTGTCTGGGTCCCTCTGTGTGCTGGGGCCCCTACAGGAGGCCAGGTGGTAACCCCTGTCGGCAGCCCTGGGGGTAGTGGAGGGGAAGGAGGATTTGTGCTGGTAGGGGAAGAAGATTATTTGTATTAGGAGGGGGTGAGGATAAGTGCTGAAATGAGGAAGAAGGGGCTATTGTGTTGGGACTGGGGAATTAGGGGATAGTGGAGGGGGACATGTGCTGTGGAAGGGGGAAGAAGATTTGTTTTGGGGGGGATTGTTCTGGGAGGGGAGAATAGATTTTTGCTGGTGGGGGTGGAGGGTGAGCATAAAGATTAATGCTGGATTTTTTTTGCAGGAGAGGGAGTGGGGATTTTTGATGACATGGTAAAGTGAAGGAGAGTATTGCTCACAGGGGTGCTCTTCTTACCCCTACACACATTACACACCCCTTACTCCAGCATACTCTTTGTTTTGTACTCATGACTCCTAATATGCATTTTACACTCCTGCCCCCTGCATTCTGTGCATAAGACTCACAGGTTCTTTCACACCTAGGCATTCCAGATCACAGGTGAAATAGAAACTTCTTTTGGCCGACAGGCATCCCACGATCCTGTTCGATTTTGCCTCGCTATGTCAAGCGACAGTTGCAAAATTGTGCCACGATTGGGGTGCCATTAAAAGTAACGGGATCACAAGTGCGTCCCATGATTTGTGGCGATTCAGGAATCATGGGCAGGATCACGGTGATTCCGCCTGCGATCTGGAACTCCTAGGTGTAAATGGAGCCACGCTCACTGATCACTGTGGTGCACTAAGCTGCATTACTACTCTCCTTGGGGCACCCAAAAGTGCCCCAGGTCTTTTACAATCTTATCATTCCAGCGAACCAGCGAACGTTTGGGTCTCATGCAATTGAGACAAGGGGATAAGGAGAAAAGAGGCTCCACATAGTGTAAATTCCGGATTACCAGGAAATTTTATTGTATTATAAAAAGATTCCAATAAAAATTCGGGTAAAAACAAAGTTCATAAAAGTAACAAAGGTACATGTAGCGCAGTGTACAGATGATCGAGATGGCGTCATACACCCGACGCGTTTCGTCGCGTTTGATACTAATGACTATTTAGATCACTTGATTTTTTCATATACAGGCCACTAATAACCTGTTCACCTGCTGGGTCTAGCAGGACCTAGTATTTGATATGCACACAGGTGTTATATATGACACATTTCTTTGCACAATATAGCGCTACACTTTTTCTTTTTCTCATCAATTAATACAATTAGTCTAATTGTTAGTGTTGGCTGCTTGGTTTTGTTTTGTTTGGTTGGCGCAGCAGATTTTCCTCATTTTATTCAGTCTACAGTATTTGCCTTTAGTAAATCAACCCCTCAGTGCTTTTAATTTAGACAAGTACACACTACAGAGGGATATGCTATCTTCATATTTCATGGCTGAGGTTTACAACCGCTTTAAGGTAATACCTAGGGGGATTCTGGTCTTAGGCTCAGTAATTCAAAAGGCGTTACGCCAAAGTAAACAGCAGTGTAAATCTCCCCCAAGTACAGAACCATCAGTTTGTTCAATGAAATGAAAAAAGAGGCCATATTGCCTCTATGTACATTCCAAAAATGTTTAGTGACATTGAACTGTCTAGTCTACAGGTTGGCAAGCCGTTGGTCGCAATCTAACCATCGACTGTTAGCAACCGACTAATAAATCACAAACATATCCCTGCTTAGCCAGTCCTTCCCCCCGAGCCTCCGCCACTCCATTCTTCACTGTAGAAAGGAGAGCGGGAGGCAGCGCAGTATGGGATGGATGGTGAGAACAAAAACTGCCTAAGTCAACCTTTCAAATTCACTAGCAGGTAAATGGTTCTTCTTAGGACCGCCTGGTGTCCTAACAACCAATCACCAGCTACTGTAAGTTAACTCCAGCTCCCACCCTCCATCCAGTACTGTGCTGCCTCCCGCTCTCCGCTGTGCTGTACACCAGTTGTGAGGTAGGGCAGTGCTATCTACACACTGGTGTGTGTTTGTGTTGGGGGGATGATGTGTAAGAGGCAAAGGACACTGTTGGGGGGGGCAGAGGACATTACTGTGGGGGGTGGGGGGGAGGCATAGGACCCTTCTATGGGGGGGCAGTAGGACACTATGGTGTTACAGTGGGGGGGTAATGCAAAGGGGAGGCAGAGGACACTTTTTTTTGGGGGGGGGCACAGGACACTACTGTGGGGGAAGGGTGGCAGAGGACACTACTGTATGGAGGGAAGAGGGGCAGAGGATGCTACTGTATGGAGGGGGGGAGAGGACACTATTGTATGGAGAGAGGAGGAGCAGAGGACACTACTGTGGGGGGGGGCAAGGACACTATTGTATGTGGGGGGGGCAGAGGACAGTACTGTGGAGGGCAGAGAACATTACCATGGAGGGGGATGATGTGAAGGGGCAGAGAACACTGTCATCGGGGGGGGGGCAGAGGACACTACTGTGTGTGGGGGGGATAGAGGACAGTACTGGGGGGTCATGTGAAGGGAGCGGAGGATACTAGTATGGGATGGGAGGGGGCACAGGAATACTGTGGGGGAAGGGGGGCAGAGGACACTACTGTATGGGGGGAGGAGGGGCAGAGGACACTACTGTATGGGGGGAGGAGGGGCAGAGGACACTACTGTGGGGCGGTGCTAAGGACACTATTGTATGTGGGGGGGCAGAGGACAGTACTCTGGGGGGCAGAGGACATTACCATGGAGGGGCAAGGACACTATTGTATGTGGGGGGGGGCAGAGGACAGTACTGTGGAGGGCAAAGAACATTACCATGGAGGGGGATGATGTGAAGGGGCAGAGAACACTGTCATGGGGGGGGGGGGGCAGAGGACACTACTGCGTGTGTGGGGGGGGGTAGAGGACAGTACTGTGGGGGTCATGTGAAGGGAGCGGAGGATACTAGTATGGGATGGGAGGGGGCACAGGAATACTGTGGGGGAAGGGGGGGAAGAGGACACTACTGTATGGAGGGTAGAGGGGCAGAGGACACTACTGTATGGGGGGAGGAGGGGCAGAGGACACTACTGTGGGGCGGTGCTAAGGACACTATTGTATGTGGGGGGGCAGAGGACAGTACTCTGGGGGGCAGAGGATATTACCATGGAGGGGGATGGTGTGAAGGGGGCAGAGAACACTGTCATTGGTGGGGGGGAGGGGAAGAGAACACTACTGTATGGGGGGTAGCGGGGCAGAGGGCACTACTGTGTGTGTGCTTGGGGGGGTAGAGGACAGTACTGTGGGGGTCATGTGAAGGGAGCAGAGGATACTAGTGTGGGGATGGGAGGGGGCACAGGACACTACTGAGGGGGGTGATGTGAAGTCATATGAAGGGGGCAGAGATTACTTCAGTGGGAGGCAGTTATGTAAAGGGGTGCAGAGGACACTACTGTGACACTCTATGTGTTCTTCATGCCGTCTTTTTATTAGGGGCTTGATAGTTATGTTTTTTTTTTTTTGTTTTGTTTTTTGAAGGTCTCTTTGGGGATATACAGCCTTTAATAGAGAAATGCATAATACAAGGATTTTGTGCTGTTTTTTTAAATAGTAAACGTGTTTATTAGTCTTAAATTATATATCTAAATGATTTTGATTTTAAACTCACCTAAACTCACCTGATAACCTTCCTTAATATTATTGTTCAGACATCCCTTACCTTATCTGGTAAGTGTTGAAAGGTGCAGGCAGCAGCGACCCAGCGACTGAAATTATAGAGAGGGAAGAGATCTGATCAATGATAAACAATTCTATCTGCAGTCTATCTGCAGTTCCAGTTGATTCATCTGCACCTCCGGTAGTCTTAAAGCTCACCACCAAAACTACTGAAGGAAGTTAATTAGGTAACCTTAGAGCTTAGAACATGTTTCAGGAGGTGGAGCTGAGACCTCAAAGAAAATGAATTGTAAGGAATTGTATTCTTTACAAAGAAATCATCCATAACAGGCGTTTGCAGGGGCGGTTGGTGACGAGAATTCACAGAGTCGGTCCTCCACACTGTAATGTAAAGGGACACTGTGATAAAATGGGGACTGCACTGTATAGGGGCACTGTAAAGGGGCTACCTTACAGTGCAGTCACCTTTATATCAGTGTCCCTTTACATTACTGTGCCCCTAGCAATCACAGAGCCCCCATCACAGTGAAGTCATGCTCCCCCCTTTCTCTCTAATCACAGTGCCCCCTTTTACCTTCTTCTCACTGTGCAGATCTCCAGCCCGTCCTGCCCCTGCTCCCTTACATCAAAGTCTGCAGAGCCCCCCTTACATCAGAGTCCACAGAGCCTCCCTTAAATCAGAGTCCACAAAGCTCCCTTCACATCAGAGTCCACAGAGACCCCCATATATTAGAGTCCGCATAGACCCCCATATATCAGAGTCCCCAGATACCCCCCTACATTAGAGTCTGCAGAGACCCCCTTACATCACAGTCCACAGAGACCCCCTTACATCATAGTCCACAGTCACCCCCCATACATCAGAGTTCACAGAGACCCCAATACATCAGAGTCTGTAGAGACCTCCATTTCGTAACGAATTGAAATTCGGCCAAATTTTGCAACTTTCAGACGTTCGGATGCATCCGAAAGTCAGAATACAAAAATAACAAATTTCAGCTAATACGAAAGAATTATAGTGGATACAACAAATGTATTCGGCATGATTCGATAATTCGTTAAAGATCTAATGAAACAAAGGGGTTGATTTACTAAGGGCATTCTGCAAGAGCAGTTGCTCCAGAGCTTAGTAAATGAGCAGAAGCTCTGCTGACTTCCATCATCCAATCATGTACAAGCAAATATGCTGTTTTTTTTATTTTCCTTGCACGTGATTGGTTACGCTTTGCAAAGTGAAGCCGTACCTCATTTACTAAGCTTTGGAGCAATTGCCCTTGCAGAGGGCAACTGCACTTTGCAAAGTGCACAGTCTATTAGCCTTTAGTAAATCAACCCCAAAGTGTCAACTCAAAGTAAATCTTACACTCCAATCAGCTGATTAATTTTGTGCTGGAGGCATAGGTGTGCACATCCTATTGCATTAGGGCGTGCACCCCAAAGCTCAAATGCATGGTACCACTCACTGTGTTCATTCAGAAACGTAAGAAGATGACAAATGGCATTACCACTTTCCCCACTCATCCTAAAACATCATCAGTGTGCCTGTAGCAGCAGCTGGTGGGAGAGGAGGGAAGCCAGCACTGCAGGAGAGGCTCCCTAGGGCCGCAGGGGGTGATTGAGGTGTGCCTGTGCACATCTGGCACACCCTGTGCGCACGCCTATGGCTGGAGGTTGGATTACTGGCAAAGTGCATTCCTGAGAACTGAGTGAGAAGGGTGTTGTATTGTATTTGAGCAGAGGAGAAGTGATATTGTCATTGTGTGTGTTAATAGAATTAATAAACAAACGACTTTCTAAACTACAAATCATTATCACAAATATATCTACGTTCATAAATATCGAATTTCAACTAATACGAAAGAAATTATAGCAAATATAACGAATGAATTCAACATGATTCGGTATTCAGTATAACGAATATCGACACTCTACAGAAATAACGAATTATCCAAAAACGAATTAACGTAACATAACAAATATAACAGAAGGAAATTATGTATTTTACAAATGAAAACTAAACAAAACTAAACTAAATTTTCCGTTGTGCACAAGTCTAACCTCCATACATCAGAGTCTGCAGAGACCCCCTTACATCAGAGTCTGCAGAGACCCCCTTACATCAGAGTCTGCAGAGACCTCCATACATCAGAGTCTGCAGAGACCCTCAAACATCAGGGTCCGCAGAGACCCCCAAACATCAGAGTCTGCAGAGACCCCCAAACATCAGAGTCCGCAGAGACCCACATACAACAGAGTCTGCAGAGATCCCCAAACATCAGAGTCCGCAGAGACCCCCAAATATCAGAGTCCGCAGAGACCCCACCCAGATCAGAGTCCGCAGAGACCCCCTTACATCAGAGTCAGCACAGTCCCCTTATGCTGTAAGGGGGGAGCTCTGTGGACTCTTACCTAAAGGGGAACCCTTATTTAAGGGGGGCTCTGATGTAAAGGGGAATACTTTGGATTAAGATCTAAAGGGAAACTCTGATGTAAGGGGCTCTCTGTTCACCAAAGCCCCCCCTTGCATCAGAGTCCACAGAGCACCCCTAAATTAGTTTATACACTGGGAGGCAGGTAAGTGGGTGAGCTTACTCACCCCAGGTTGGAGGCTCATGCATAGGCCGTCAGTACCTTTCCTCTACTGGTTGGAGCCAGCTGGCTTTAAACTTCCAGCCCACACATCCCCGGGGAGTGTGGGCGGGGCAGACTCAGAAGGAGAGGGATTGGGAGGAGGAGGAGCAGATGAGCTCCCTTTCATCTCCTGTCTGTGCGGAGGGAGGTGTGGCGGGGGTGAACTGTCAGCGTAGGCTTTGAGCTGTCTGTGAGAAAGGCACAGCTCAATGCCCTGCAGCTTGCTGGTTGTTCCACCTGTGTACTGGTCATCTTCAAGTATATTAGTAGTTGAACCTCTTTATTGCAATATAGTTTATTTGCAGCTCCTGTTATTCTAGTTAACCCTGTCCCTTCTGGTCTGGGATTTTATAGCTAGTTTTAGCTTAATAGAAAAGTCCAGCCTGAGCTTGTTTGGCTAGACTTCTCCTATGGGTCACAGGAGTGCAATTAGTTTTGCACTCCTGTGACATGTTTTCACCGGTCTGAAGTCCGCTCTACGCTGACGTTACTGGAATCAGTCCAGGCAGCGCATCATCCCCACTCTGGGTGTCTGGATCCGCCAGCTGCCTGGACTGATGGCAGTCTCAGCCTCTCAGTGAGCCGCTGAGATGGCCACTCCCTGCCCCTCCATAGCTCAGCGATCCAGTGAGCATGGAGGAGCAGAGCAGGAGAGCTGCTGATTGACAGGCAGCAGCTCTCCGCTTGGGGAGGTGAGAGAACTAAGCCATCGGCCATCAGTTCTCAGTGAAGAGGTGGCGGGGAACAGATGCAGCATCGGTCTGAGGCTGCATCCACCTAGGTGAGTATGAATAGGCAAAAAAAATAAGAAGCCATATTTCTCTTTTAAGGTTCGAAAACCAGCATAGGCATCCGGTGGCCACTTTGGGATCAATAGCTTGGAGGTCCAGTAGTATGTCAGATTAAAAACTATTAGGGAGGGACTAAAGCACAGAGTAGATGGACTGACTCTGAGTTCCAGTGCCACACCACAGTTCCTGCTGGTGAGATGCTCTGTTCCAGGCTGGTTGGATAAAAGTTGAAGGATCTCACCATTACTGCAGATCTTATTTTCAGGTCTCTGACTCAAAGACAGACATTGCATCATCCTCAGGGGCTCCTGCAACTGGACTTTGCTGCAACATTCATCTGGAGTTATCTCTATTAATAACTACAGTATATATACCAGGGTATATGTGCACAATTCCACTCCTAGAAGACTCCTATCAGGCCCTTTGCTGTCAAAAGTTGGATGTATGTATCATTATTAATCTCTTCGTACTCCTCTTATATAAAACTTGCATTATTTCTATACTGGTGTCCATCTATTTTCTTTTATTTATTGTTCAATGCTGGCTGCAGTAGTTCCTCTGCTCCCAATTACTTTGATTAGATTACTGGTTAATTTCTCAGGAAAGGAAATCCCCTCTGCTCACAGAGGCCCTCTAATGGGTGGAAGCACTGCCAACTTTATTATCAAACCCAATCTTCCACTTAGCGATGGTTCTGGTTCTCTTATTCATCTGCAGGTTTAGCACAATGTCCTGTTTGGGAAGGACCATTTCTCATAACTCCACCAAAAGATGGCTACACATGCTTTACTCTTTTTGGGGTGCTTTCTCAATCTTAGCATGGCACCTGACCTTCATTACCTCAATATATAATCAATATTATAATAAAACATAAAAAAAAAAACTGTCAGTTCAAGTGTAAAAGTCTGGTCATATTTTCATAGTGTTCTGTGTATTGTAGGCCTGCCAGTATCTGCTCTCCACATGATGCCCCCCCCCCCCCCCCTACAGTATTTTTTTTTGTGCATGTTTACCTTTTTCAGATGTCTTCAGACTGGTTATGTGTTGCCCAGGGTCCTCTCCCTCTTCAGTCTTCTCATGGCAGTGGGCATTCCTAGATGTTAGGGTGCCGTGGTGATGCCCACTCAAGTCATATGTCTTTAAGGTCTTGCCCTCACAGTATGTCCTCAGTCTGGGATGAATGACGCTGGGCATTATTCAACCAGGAAGACTGAGGGCACTTTGTGGTGCATCTAGGTACTGCAGAGGACAGTTCTGGTTTGAAGGCATTGATTTTATGTTGGGCATAAAATGCCTACCAGTATAGGAGAGTACAAGAGTAGCCTTTTAGAGTACCCTAAGAAGGAATGCACGGGATGTCTCTGTAGATCTGTACATTATGATCACAATTGCAGGATTACTGACAGATGATGGCTCACCCTCTCTTTATTTTGGCAAATATTTTGGGTGATCAAGAAGAATGCACAGTTTAAATTCACTTAAAATTGGAATCTTCCTATATCAAAAAAAAGCAAACAAAGTCTAAATGAATGTAAAAAAAAAAAAATCACAATAGAACGGTGATGTTATGAGGTAGCTGATCTGTAAAGTCCAGGAGCAGCAATGGCAACAGCCAAACACAGTGCTGCAGAGGAGAATTAGGCATCAGTAACAGTGTAGTGGGAAGTAGTCCAGATAAAATGTGGACCCGTGTTGTAGTATCCCAGCAACAGGGGTTAAAATCCATGATCATAGCAGTCTAATGACACTCCATCATTCTGAAGCTCCTCACATAAACATAAAAAGGCCAATCATGCGAGTTATGCCATAGGCCAGGAAAGAGAACAAAATTCAAAGCAATACCAAATAACAAATTTAATTTTCTGTACACTTTTTGGATACTATTTACATTCACTGTAATACTGGGAAAGAATAAGATTTCAAGGCATTTTTTTTTTTAACAGTGTACACTACTCGGATTGTAGAGCAAGACCGTTTTTATAACTGTAGTGAATATATGGAAACACAAAATAAACATACTTTTGAGGTACTCAAATATAACAAATATATATTCATATAAAAAAAAGGTAAAATTTTAATAATATAATTAAAAAATAATACAAAATAAAATATACATAGAAACTATCATATATTGGATACGCCCCTGTAATTAGCCATTAACTTGTGTGTAAACATCACCTTGAGCTATTGAGAACTGTCAAAAGGAGACTTTTTACTACAGGTGGTAAGGAAACAGAAACCATGGAAAACAATTCACCTGACAAAAAACTGTTGACTAAAATGGAGACTTCAATACCATTTAAAAAAAAATCATAAAAAATTAAATATATTTTAAGGAAATTGTCATAGATGGAATAAGCAGCTGCAATTAGACACTGACCCATGTGTAAATTTTACCTGGAGCTATTAATGTCTGTCAACAGGAACAGGAAGTGCGGGAATTTTTTTTTACCTGTTGAGTAAAATAGAAATTTCAATATCATTAAAAAAAATCATAAAAAATAAAATATAGTTTAATTCTAATAAATAGAAATTGTCATAGATGTGATGATCTGCTGCAGTTAGTCATTACCTTGAGAGTGAATTTCACCATGAGGTATTGAGGTCTGTCAACAAGAGGCTTTTTACTGCAGGAAGTAAGGAAACAGGACAAAATTATCTTTTGACTAAAATAGACTTTAAAGTATTATTATCAAATATATTCATGGGACTAAAGAAGAAATATTTTAAGAAATGTACGTTTTAGTCCTGGCGAATATACTATATTGTATAAAAAAAAACTACAAAACACTACACAATCCTTGTAACAATAATTATATTTAATTTTAGGACCACATCCAGGCTATCTTTTTGTCTTTCATACTTGCTTGCCCTTTTAATGTTTTGAAGCAAAAGAAATTTGGAATAAGAATTCCTGGCTGGTCCTGAGTGCTCAGAGATCCGCCATGGTTGGAGGAACAGAGCACACACTTGTTTTTTCCCATAGCTCATTCCAAATTTGGCACATTCGAGTTACGAAGAGGCTAGAACGTTTTCTGAAGATAAAAGCCGATGCCAGATGAGAATGAACTTCTGTCCCCTGGCACACAACGGTGGGATGAACATTTCTCAGCAAGAAACATGATGCCAGCATTGATCTAGTGAGTACAAAGCTGAAGTCTTGACACTGGTATAGTTAAAGCTAATATCAGAATGCATCATGCAGGGAGAGCACAGCAGATACATGATGCCTGCAGACTAGAGAGGGAGCGTGCGTCCCCTGCCCTTCTATAACGCAGTGTTATCATTCACTGTGCGGGAGCAGGGATACAAGCCCAGGCTCACTGGGTCGCGGACATCCAAGACACTTACAGACAGCACGCTAAATTACATTGTCTGTAAAGTCCATGAATGCCTCCGTAAAAAAGTCTTTTTTCCAGCCTTTGAGAATCAGCAGGCCACAATGTTTTTAACAGATTAAGCCTGGGTTCACACTGATGCGAATTTACAGCGGGTTTGATGCGTTTAGGAACACACAGATTTGCAGGTCATGTAAAAAGCATAGTATTCCATGGCTGTGGTTCGCATCAATGTGTTGCAAATTTGGTACGAGAAAAAAAAAAAAGGGTCCTGTGCGTGTTGACTGCGAGTAGTATGCAAATTCCTATGGTGCAGTACGAATTTTATCTTCATAGGCTTTAATTGAACTTGCAGTAAACTCGCAGCACACAGTTCACATCTCTGTGAATTGTTCACTGTCTGGCTCCTGAAATGTGCGGTAAAATTGTGGTAAATTTGCAATAAAATTGCGGTAAATTTGCACCCGGCCACGTCAAAACGTAAGGCAAATTCACACCACACACAGGACAAAAAAAATTATTAAATTCGCAGTACAGCTCATTGCAGTAGTCTGAACCTAGGCTAAAGAGACGTGGCCAATTTGCCCATGCAGGAGGACATCCCTACTCCTCTGTAGTTAATGCGTCAGCCACCCATGTAAGTGAGTATAATATACAGTAGTGTATTTAGGTTTTGTGCTGCCCTAGGCCTGACTAAACTTGTGCACCCCCTAATTGAAATATGACCCACCCCTTCCTGACAAGGCCACACCCCTTCCTGTTTAAGACCCGCCCTGAAATTTTCAAATGGGGGGACACTAGTTCTGAGGGCCGGGGGGGGGCAATGGATTCCCTTCATTTGCATAGATTTCCTCTCACTTCCTGTTTGTCTATGGGGGAGGGAAGTGAAGAGAAATCTCTGCAATGGGACAGGGATGGTAAAAAATAAACTGACAGGGGCTATAACCCTCCCTTATTCTATCCAAAATGAAAAAAAAAGTGATGCCTATAATCCTATAATTCTACTCTAGCACAAATTTCTGATAATTTTATAGAGAGGACTATGAAGATATAACCATGCCAATGGTGCAGCAGAAAACATATAGCACAATGAGGAAGGTTTGTGGTCCAGGATGATAGGACAGTCAAAATTAGAAGTGGCGCCCCCCCCCCCCACACACACACACACACACACACAGTTGCGGAATGCCAGCCGCCGCATACTGGAAGCAGTGCGGCTGCTTTATGGGGGCCCTAGATGTATTTACCTCTCAGCCCAGTCCGCCCCATAAGACTGGCTCTACATTAACAGCGCAAGCCAGCGGGGACTCTTTCCGTTCTGCCCCCCTGCAAAGTGCTGCCCTAGGCCTGGGCCTTGTCGGCCTAGGCCAGGATACAGCATTGATAATATACAACATAGCATATACAGTGTGGGGCTCAGGACTATATTTGTACATCATAGCTTATACAACGCAGGGGTCAGGGATATAATGTACAACATATAATGTACAACACCATTTAACCAAAAGTATTGTGATGCCTGCCTTCACACGCACATGAGCTTTGATGGCATCCCAGTCTTAGTTCGTAGGGTTCTATATTGAGTTGGCCCACCCTTTGCAGCCATAACAGCTTCAGCTCCTCTGTGAATGCTGTCCACAAGGTTTAGGAGTGTGTCTATGGGAATGTTTGACCATTGAGAAGTGCATTTGCAGTGGTGGCTGGTGGCAAACTTTTTTTTGGGGGGTGGGCGGCAAACAAACCCCCCCCCAGGTCCGCACTCACCCCTTCATGGTCGCAGCACTGCGGTTTTCCCAGCTTCTACTCCAAGACCAACCCGGTCTTCTTTAGATCCACCTCCTGTCCTGATTCGCTGGGAGGAGAAGCCAGAAACCAATAGCGAATATTGATTTGCTAGTGTCACAAGTGGGTGGGTTCTGCGCCCAGAGCCCAACCTTTTTCAAGCCAATTGGAGCCTTTAGGCTCTAATCATGTGCTTGAAAAAAAGAAGAACCCATAGAAACCTATGAGTCCAGCGCCCCGCATGCAACCCTGCATGCAAACTAGGGGGGGCGCTCCTGTGCATTTGTGAAGTCAGGCACTGCTCTAATTCATCCAAAGGTGTTCTATCAGGTTGAAGTCAGGACTTTGTGCAGGCCAGTCAAGTTCCCCCACCCCAAACTCGCTCATCCATGTTTTTATGGACCTTGCTTTGTGCACTGGTGCACAGTCATGTTGGGACAAGAAGGGGCCATCCCCAAACTGTTCCTACAAAGTTGGGAGCATGAAATTGTCCAAAATGTCTTGGTATATGGACGTCTTAAGAGTTCCCTTCACTGGAACTAAGGAGCCAAGCCCAACCCCCGAAAAACAACCCCACACCATAATCCCCCCTCCACCAAGTGATTTGGACCAGTGCACAAAGCAAGGTCCATAAAGACATGGATAAGCGAGTTTGGGGTGGAGGAACTTGACTGGCATGCACAAAGTCCAGACCTCAACACATGTGTGATGAATTAGAACGGAGACTGGGAGCCAGGCCTTCTTGTCCACATCAGTGCCTGACCTTCACAAATATGCTTCTGGAATAATGGTCAAACATTCCCATAGACACACTCCTAAACCTTGTGGACAGCCTTCCCAGAAGAGTTGAAGCTGTTTTAGCTGCAAAGGGTGGGCCAACTCAATATTAAACCCTATGGACTAAGACAGGGGTGCCATTAAATTTCATATGCGAGTAAAGGCAGGTGTCCCAATACTTTTGGTAGTATAGGGATGCTTAAACAATGCAGGGGTTAGGGGTCTACTATACAAAACAGCTTATACAATGCAGGGGCCAGGAGTATAATATACAACATAGTGTATACAGTGTTGGGTTAAGGACTATAATGTACAACATAGCTTATACAATGCACGGGTAAGGACTATAATGTAGAAAAAAAAAAGAAAAAAAAAAAGGTGGTCTGGATACTGCCTCTTTATATGACACACCTCCATCCCTAATTACATATAGTACAACAAGCTTAGCCCATGGGACTTTAAATGAGGTGATCATAGAGGTCATAACAAGTAAATGGAGTAAATCTAAGGATTTATTGAAATTCCAAAAACATCATCATAAACATGTTCGATACAATGCTGGGAATACAAAATGTGCATTTACATCTGTATAGTCGACGCGTTTGGCAAGCTCTGCTGGCTTCCTCAGGAGTTGATGCATGTGTAAGGTATCTAAAAAATAAATATCAATAAGATATAGCATTCAATGATGGTTAAGGTTAGAAAAGAAGCAGGGGGCCTGTATAGGGCATCCCATACTTACATTATGGTCAATTGGTCCCAAGGACTGATCCCCAATGATGGCAACAGAGAATGCTCCAACCGGGAGCTGAAGGAGTGTGACCCGCAGCAGCCAACCGGAGGCCAGGTGGAAAGCCAACATGGCTAACAAGTGAGGTCAAAAGAAATGTGTCCCTTGTTGTGCCCCATTAGCCATATATGTCATAACAACTGTAACAGATATGTATATGTATCTAAGTCCTTTGACAGTAACCACAATAATGATCTGCGAGTATAGATGTTTGGAAAGTATCCGTGTTATGTAATGAGGTCAATGGAAATATGGGCAGGGATGCAAACAGGGGAGGAAAGAGTGAAAAAAAAGTAGAAAGGCATAAAGTGTGAACATTTTAGAAAAAGACAGAGAAGAAAAAGAAAAGGAAAAATGAAGATGTGTCCCTTGGTGTACTCCATTGGCCATGTGTACCATGACAGCTATAACAAAAATAAATATGTATTTAGGTCCATTGATAGTTACCATAATAATGGTCTGGGAGTATAGATATATACAGAGTATCCATGTTACGTAGCGAGGTCCACAAGAGTATAGGCAAGGGTGAACATGGAGAAGGAAAGACAGAGAGAAAAAACAAGTGTGAGAAAAAAAAAAACAGAAGAGTGTCCACATCAGTGCCTGACCTCACAAATGCGCTTCTGGAAGAATGGTCAAACATTCCCATAGACACACTCCTAAACCTTGAGGACAGCCTTCCCAGAAGAGTTGAAGCTGTTTTAGCTGCAAAGGGTGGGCCAACTCAATTTTGAACCCTACGGACACGGACTGGGATGCCATTAAAGTTCATGTGCGTGTAAAGGCAGGTGTCCCAATACTTTTGGTAGTATAATGTAGCTTATACAATGCAGGGGTCAGGGGTCTAATGTACAACACAGCTTATACAATGCAGGGGCCAGGAGTATAATATACAACATAGTGTATATAGTGTTTGGTTAAGGACTATAATGTACAACATAGCTTATACAATGCACGGGTAAGGACTATAATGTACAACATAGGGTATACAGTGCAAAGGAAAGGTGTATAAAATACAACACAGCATAAACAGTGCAGTGATCAAGATTATGGTAATCAGCATAGCTTATACAGTGCAGGTGACAG
Source organism: Aquarana catesbeiana (assembly GCF_042186555.1). Taxonomy (NCBI): domain Eukaryota; kingdom Metazoa; phylum Chordata; class Amphibia; order Anura; family Ranidae; genus Aquarana; species Aquarana catesbeiana. The sequence continues at coordinate 916,405,681 of NC_133324.1, forward strand.
GAGTAACAACTACAGCACAGTGAATGCAGTGCAGGTGTCAAAAGTATAATGTACAACCGAGTATATAAAGTGCAGAGGTCAGGAGTATAATGTACAACTAAAACAACATATTAACACACACACACACACATATATATATATATATATATATATATATATATATATATATATATATATATATATATATGTTTATATATATATATGTATATATATATATATATATATATGTATAACATTGTTAAGGAGTATAATGTTGTGAAAACAATGTATAGCATAGTTCAGGAGTCAAGATTATGATATACAACATAAAGTGCAGTGGTCAGGAATACTGTATAATGCACAACATAGTAAATGCAGTGCAGGAATCGGGAGTATAATGTACAACATAATGTATACAATGCAGGAGTCATGAATGCAAAAAAAAATAAAATAACATAGCATATACAGTACAGGGGACATGAGTATAATGTACAACATAGCGTATACAGTGCAGTGGTCAGGAGTATATACAGTGCAGGGGTTAGGACTATAATGTACATGAACAGTGCAGGAGTCAGGAGTATACTAAACAACACAGTGTATACAGTGTTGGGTTCAGGAATCAGGACTCTAATCTACAACATAGCTTATACAATGCAGAGGTCAGCAGTATAGTGTACAACCTAGCATATACATTGCATGTGTCAGTAGTATAATGCACTACACTAGGGTATACAGTTAGAGGATAGGTGTATAACATACAACATAAACAATGCAGTGATCAAGATTATGGTAAACCCGATACCATATACAGTGCAGGGGTCATAAGTATCAAGTACAGCACAGTGAATGCTGTGAGTGTAAACAGTGCAGAGTTCAGGACTACAGTGTATAATATATTGTATACAGTGCAGGGGTGAAGAGTATAATGTACAAAATAGTGAATGCAGTGTATAGGTTAACAACACTTACACTGCATTCAACAACATAAAGTTCCATCCCCTACGTGCAGAAGACAGGTGAATGCAGTGCAGGGATCAGGAGTATAGCGTACAACATACTGAATGCAGTGCAGATGTCAGGAGTATGACATCCACCATGGTATATACAGTGCAGAGGCCAGGAGTAAAATGTACTAGACATGTGCAATTCGTTTCGTTCCCAGCTAGTTTTTTTTAACGAGTTTCTACAAATTCGTTAATTCGTAAATGTCCGAATTAACAGAAACCCGTTTAACAAACTTTTGCGAATATTCGTAAATTCGAATGTTCGAAAATTAGTAAATTCTAATTGTATTCGAATCGTATTGGAATTCTCTTTCAAATTTGGCTGTTAGTGAACGTAACGTATACAAATTTATCCGAAGTTACAAACTATCCGAAATAACGAATGCTGCATCTAAACAAATGGAACGTAATTAATAATAATAAATTACAATAATAATAATAATAACGTTTTATTATTATTAATTTGTTCCATTTCATTTGTTTAGATGCGGCATTTGTTATTTCGGATAATTTGTAACTTTGGATAAATTTGTATTCGTTATGTTCACTAATGCCGCGAACACACACGATCGGAATTCTCGTCGGAAAAAGATATGACGGCTTTTTCGACTAATTCCGCTCAAGCTTGCCTTGCATACACATGGTCACGCAAAAGTTAGCTGAAATTAGGACCGTCAAGAACGCGGTGACGTGCAACACTACGACGAGCCGAGAAAATTAAGTCCAATGCTTCCGAGCATGCGTCAAATTGTTTCCGAGCATGCGTAGGAATTTTGTGCGTCGGAATTGCCACAGACGATCACATTTTCGTATAGGAACTTTTCCCGACCGAAAAATTGAGAGCATGCTCTCAACCTTTTGCTGGCTGGAATTAGGGCAGCAAAAAAACGATGGAGCATACACATGGTCGTATTTTCCGATGAAAAACTCTCATCGGTCTTTTGCAGGCCAAAATTCCGATCGTGTGTACGCGGCATAACAGTCAAATTTGAAAGGAGATTCCAATACCTATAATTTAAAGGGTAAGTTCACCTGTAAAGTTCACCTTAGAGAAAACTCTGTAAGGTGAACTTACTCAGGTCCCCTTCCCCGCCCCCCTAATCCCGCTGACCTGGACCGCCGCAATTTCCGGTATATGCGCATCAGGAGTCCGGGGCTTAGAAATCTTTTCTGCAGCCACGCGTCTTCTCCATAGCTGACAGGACGGGCTATGCGACTGCTGATTGGTCAGTGCCGCCCATGTGATGGCACTGACCAATTAGAATGCTCCAAAATGTCCCCCTGACGAGGGACGTTTTGGGCTTAGAACCGGAGATTGTGGCGGTCCAGGTCAGCGGGACTGGGGGGGGAGGGCGAGGAGGGGAACCTGACTAAGTTCACCTTACAGAGTTTTCTGTAAAGGTGAACTTACCCTTTAATGATTAGTAATAGTTAAGTTATTATTAGTTTTTAGAATTTCCGATTTTTTTTTGAATTACCGATTTTTTTCGAATTTCCGAATTACAGATTTTTTTTGAATTTCCGATTTTCATCGAATTTCTGAATTTCCAATTCTTTTGGAATCTCTGAATTTCCAATTTTTTTTTGAATTTCCGATTTTTTTCGAATTTATGGAATTTTTCAAATTTCCAATTTTTTTTGAATTTACAAATTTTTCTGAATTTTTTCGAACCTCAGCCTCCATCTTTTGCAGACTCTAAAGCCTCATATACACACAATCGGATTTTGCAATGGGAATTGTGTGATGACAGACTGTTGGCCTAAAATCTGACCATTTGTACTCTCCATCGGACAATTGTTGTCGGGTTTTCCGCGGACAAATGTTGGATGGCAGGTTTATAAATTTTCCACGGACAATGGTCTGTTGTCACATTTTCTGATTGTGTGTACAGAAGTCCGTCAGACAAAAATCCAAAGTACAAACACGCATGCTCGGAAGCAAGGACGAGCCAGAAGCGGTCAGTCTTGTAAACTAGCGTTTGTAATGGAGAATTAACATTCGTGATGCGGCAAATTATGAAATCTCGAAATGCACGCACAATTCTCTTCTTCTATAATGGGATAATAATGAAGGTGCTTTGCTGGTGATTCTGATGGAGTTCTGCCAGTGATATCAAGAATAATAATATTATGCTTGTTATTTTTTTTTGGTGCAAGTTACCACAACACCATTATCCCGTAGTTTTTAAGCTCAAAGATACAACTATGTTGGTGTCCCTTGTTCATTTTACATTGTATTTTTTTAAATTTAACTTAACCAAAAAGTGCATTCTATGCATCCAAAAATATACAAAATATAACAAATCAAATCATTATTCAACCAAAAAATAAAATAAAAGCCTCATGCATGCGTCCTGCTTCTTAATATAGGGGTCAACAATGCAAAGAGTTGGTGAAAGCAGGGGTCCATCATCCGGAGATAATTCCGAAAATCATCCGGATTATTCTCTTGGAACTCCCGCAGCAAAGGCATATGACATAATTGGCCACATTAATAAAGCAACCAATTTTTGGTTCAAGAAATCCTCCTCCTCCTGTTCCTGGACTGGACTTGGATCAAAGCAATAACTCCAAGGCCAATAATAAATAACACGTTATCTTCTCCGATTCCGCAACATGGCTGGTTGACAAATGGGTGTTCAGAAACGCACTGAAAAGCACAAAATGAAAAGCGTGAAATAAAAAGCACGAAATGAAAAGCGCGAATCAACACTCACTAAACTTCTACTAACACGAAATTAGCAGAAGGAGCCCAAAGGGTGGCGCATGACAATTGAACTTCCTATTTGTAGTCTCGTAGTACATCTAATACGTCACTACGTTCGGGTTTGTTGGCCAACAATTCCTTGCCGTTTGTATGCAAGACAAGTTCCTGGCCAACGCCCTTAGGACAAAAATCTGACTTTTTGTCTGCGGAAAATCCGATCGTATGTACAAGGCTTTACAGGTTTTCTTCTAAGATTGCACTGTATTTGGCTCCATCCATCTTCCCATCAACTCTGACCAGCTTCCCTGTCCCTGTTGAAGAAAAGCATCCCCACAACATGTTGCCACCACCATGTTTTACGGTGGGGATGGTGTGTTCAGGGTGATGTGCAGTGTTAGTTTTCTGCCACACATAGAGTTTTGCTTTTAGGCCAAAAAGTTCAATTTTGGTCTCATCTGACCAGAGCACCTTCTTCCACATGCTGTGTCCCCCACTTGGCTTCTCGCAAGCTGCAAACGGGACTTCTTATGGCTTCCTTTCAACAATTACTTTCTTCTTGCCACTCCTCCATAAAGGCCAGATGTGTGGAGTGCACGACTAATGCCACGTACACTCGAACGGAATTTCTGTCAAAAAAAGTGTAATGGGAGCTCTTGGTCGGATATTACGACCTTGTGTATGCTCCATCCAACTTTTTCTGTCTGAATTTCCTCCAGCAAAAGATTGAGAGCTGGTTCTCTATTTTTCCGACAGAAAAAGTTCTTGACGGAAATTCCGTTCGTCTGTATGCAATTCCAACGCGCAAAAAAAAGGCATGCTCGGATTTGACGCATGCTCGGAAGCATTGAACTTCATTTTCTCGGCTCGTCGTAGTGTTGTACGTCACCGCGTTCTTGACGGTCGAAAGTTCAGAGAACTTTTGTTTGACTGTGTGTATGCAAGGCAAGCTTGAGTGGAATTCCATCAGAAAAACCATCCAAGATTTTTCAAACGGAAATTCCGGTCATGTGCACAGGGCATAATAGTTGTCCTGTGGACAGATTCTTCCACCTGAGCTGTGGATCTCTGCAGCTCCTCCAGAGTTACCATGGGCCTCTTGGCTGCTTCTCTAAATAATGTTTTCCTTACCCAGCCTGTCAGTTTAGGTGGACGGCCATGTCTTGGTAGGTTTGCAGTTGTGCCATACTCTTTCCATTTTCAGATGATGGATTGAACAGTGCTCTTGTAAGATGTTCAAAGTTTTGGATATTTTTTTTTATAACCTAACCCTGCTTTAAACTTCTCCACAACTTTATCCCTGACCTGTCTGGTGTGTTCCTTGGCCTTCATGATGCTGTTTGTTCACTAAGGTTCTCTAACAAACCTCTGAGGGCTTCACAGAACAGCTGTATTTATACTGAGATTAAATTACACACAGGTGGAGTCTATTTACTAATTAAGGGACTTCTGAAGGCAATTGGTTCCACTAGACTTTATTTAGGGGTATCAGAGTAAAGGCGGCTGAATACAAATGCACGCCACACCTTTCACATAAAAATTTTGAAAACCATTTATCATTTTCCTTCCACTTCACAATTATGTGCCACTTTGTGTTTGTCTATCACATAAAATCCCAATAAAATACATTTACGTTTTTGGCTGTAACATGACAAAATGTGGAAAATTTCAAGGGGAATGAATACTTTTTCAAGGCACTGTATTTACTCAAAATGTGGTCATTGGTTTAAAGTTGCCGAGCGAAGAGTAGTGTGATGAGCCAAAAAAGGGCTTCTGCCCATAACAAAGTACTGAAAAATCACCCTCCTTCCTTCCATCCTTCCTTCTCTTAATGTGATTCCCGCAACCGGAACGTGCAGCCCGCTATAGTGTGAACCGAGCCTTATGCCCTGTACACACAAGCAGACTTTTCGACCGGACTGGTCCGACGGACCGAATCCAGCGGACAATCCGACCATGTGTGGGCTTCATCGGACCTTCAGCGGACTGTTTCTGTCGAAAATCTGACGGACTTTAGATTTGGAACATGTTTCAAATCTTTATGTCGGAACTCCGCCGGACCCAGTTCCTATCAAAAAATCCACTTGTCTGTATGTTAGTCCGACAGACGAAAACCGACGCTAGGGCAACTATTGGCTACTGGCTATGAACTTCCTTATTTTAGTCCGGTGTACGTCATCACGTACGAATCCATCGGACTTTGGTGTTATCGTGTGTAGGCAAGTCCGTCCGTTCGAAAGTCCGTCGGAAGTCCGTCAAAAGTCCGTCGGAAAGACTGTCGGACCTTTGTTGCCGAAAAGTCCGCCTGTGTGTACAGGGCATAACAGCTCAAAAGACTAGAAGAAATGTTACTCAAAAGGTTACTAGATGGCATGGATGAGCATTAAATTCAAAACTGTACAAAGAGACAACAATAAGCAAACAAAAAGGCAACAGACTGTTCTAGAGAAAATGATATATTGTACATTACATTACATGGCCTTGGCCATCATAGAATACACATATATGGATAGCACTGGAGTCTCCCGAACTACTTAGTACTGCCACATAGTCACCTCTAAGTTGCTCCACAGGCTTTCAAGGGCTATCAGTCTTTTGCCGAAGAGGTCTTCTAAATTGTAACAGTAATGTCTGCTGGTAAGTATTTTGTATCTGTTACTGACATTTACACAGAAGTCATCTCCCCTTTTGGAAAGGTTTATTGGTAGAGATACATTTGTGTCTAAAGAAGATTTTTTTAAAGCTAATGTGGGCCAATATCCAAGACAGATCCTTTACTGTGAACGTTCGCCAATTAACTCTTTGTTTTAAAGCTCAATCCCAATAATAAACTTTCCTATCATTAAACCTAATGCATGTCCCAGTCCACTCACTTAGCAAAGTTCCTTCCTCAGAACGGCTGGCTCGTGTTCAGGAAATAATTAAACATGAAAGTTACAAAGTTTGAGATATTCCAGTGAAAATGAGTTTTGTGCCAGCACCTTCTGAATACAGGACATACCTCTGCCTCAAAGCAGTATCAATGACAAATACGATGGGTGGGTGATAAGCAAGCCTAGTACACACTAGCAGGTTTTTTTTTTTTTTGTGCAACCCAACGGGCTGAACTAAAAAAAAAAAAAACTGATGAGCTTGGGAGGAGCCACTGTAATAACTATATGATGTTAGTACAGCTTTCACCCCTGCTGAGCTATTGTGTTCTGACGGGGGAGGGGAACACACCGGTCAGCGCTCTTAGCAATTGGCTGAGAGCGCTGATTGGATGATGATTGGCAGACCTTTCTCAGTTATGCCCCTTTCGACAGAAGCTGAATGTTCAGTCGTCTTCTGTCAGACTGGCTGTAGTACACACTGGTCGAAAGTCGGGCGTTGTCTATTAAACCAGCCGATACCACCCAATGTTCAGCCAGTGTGTATGAAGCTTTTAAAGAAAGGTGAAGGAACAAAAGATACCCCAAAACTTACAGATCCCAATACTTGGCTTCTGCTCTTTATTATAAGTCTCCATGTTTTCACAGACCCTGATGGTTCTTGGTAAGGTTATGGTCTTGTTTTTTTATATATAAATCTTTTTTTATTGAAGTTTTATATGTAAAAGATTGATACTTTGTATGAACAGACGATCAGTCTCTTCCCCCTTCAGAGAACCGGAAACTGTGTGTTTACACACACAGATCCAGGTTCTCGGTGTGTCAAGAGCGATCGCGGGAGCCCGGCGGTCATCGCGACTGCCGGGCACTCACATAGGCTCCGGGGGCGAGCAGCAGGCGTGTGCCCCTAGTGGCCACAGGGCGAAGCAACGTTACATAAAATTCTGCCGCATTCTGTGCCATTCTGCCGCAGTAAAACTGCGGCGGCTGGTCAGCAAGTGGTTAAAGCAAAAGAATTCATTGCAGTTGGGGGCTTTTCAAGCCACACTACTCAGACATTCAAACACTTCTCAGCACAACATCTGTTCTCTTGGCTGTCCTGTTTAAGGGCCAGTTCACATCATAGAAACGCAGTCCGGGTACGTTCCAGATACTTTCTGCATGTGCGGTTTTGATGCGTTCCTGTGCGTTTTTGGTGCATTTTTGATGCAGTCCAGTGCATTTTGTCCCCCTCTTTTTTCTTGAACTTAATTAGGGACATGTGTGTTCCAGTGTGTTTAGGTGCGTTCCAGTACAGTCCAGTGCAGGAAAAATGCAGCATGTTCTACTTTTTATTCTGGAACTAAAATGCACTGAAACTGCAAGCACTGGTGTGAACTATGCCATTGGAAACCATATAACTACCTTTCCATGCATTTTTGATGCAGAAATAAAAAGCATTGTACTGCATGTAGTGTGAACTGGCCCTAATGGCAGATTGGAATTTGCCAATTTTCTTCAAATCAACATGGAGGGTGGACCTGATTTTTTTTTACTTATTTCAACATTGTTCTACTTCATTCTTGAGAAGTAGTTAAAGCTTTCGGATAATGCTCAGATAATCCAAATGAGAGATATTCAATCTCAAGTATGCCGGCCAGTAAGGAGGCAAATTCTAGGTTTTTGTGTGATGATCTGTGGATGAGAAACAAGAATACACTTGTGAATATTCGCTTTCCTAACACTAAACCGCCTCACTGCCAATCAGGAATGGTATACAATAGGGGGCGCTAAAGACCTAAAACCATAGGAACTGCCACTAGAACCACACACAATCCTCATCAAATGCAGTGAGTTATATAGTACTGATTGTGCTAAAGCAAAAATATACCAAATACATATTATATAATAAAAATAAAAAATATAAATAAAAATACAAAAAATACAAAAAATATATATATAAATTGAAATTAAAAGTATAAAGTGATATGATCAAAAAAGTTCTTAGTGCAAGTGTAATTGATATACTCGTGATGGTTGATTGTCCCAATCCATTGAAGAGATCAGAGCAAACAATTAGTTGAAAAACACCACCAAAGCAGACACATAAATCTTCAAAGATGCAACAAATCTTGCGATGATATAAAGGTTCCGTCACCAAAGAGGAAAAAATCACCTAAGGATAATAGATATCTGCTTACCAGATACCAATGACTCCTTTAACTAAAAAGAGAGTCATTAGCGCTTGTACAGGATTGTGCCTGTTCACATGAAGGCTGGAAGGCTGGGTGGTGCTTTAGGCATAGATCCTCCCATCCCATTCATTCAGGATAGGAAATATGAGAAACAAAAGGGAATCTCCATAGTGTAAAACCGTTTAATGCATAAAAAAGAAGAACAATAAAATAGCCAAATGGCCTCTTACATTGATCGGTGCCTACCCAGCACTGGGACTGCTTGCATGTCAGGGTGAATGGTGTCCAAAACCCTTCGCATCACATCGCACATGCGGCGTGCGTTCCACCCCGTGCGTCTAGCTAGCCAGATAATCCGGAAGTTGGTAGGACGAATCTGAACATGTGACCACGTACCGCTCCGACGTACGTTTCGTTTGTGAACGTCTTCAGGGAAGCGTATATTGGTCACTAGGATACCAGTTTAAATAGGGAATAAGGGCGGGTAAGCTGGCTTGGTACGAATACTCCGCCTCCTTACCAATAAAGTTTATTTGCTGAGCATTGTGCACAGACTGGCCAGGTGATGATAGCTCCCTCTGGTGGCTAATATGTCTTAATGCTCTGAATAATTAAGTTAGAGAGAGAATTTGGTAATTCTAAAAGAACACATCAATAGTGCTCCCCCTATCTGTTAAATAATGAACTGGCATTTATTTACCATAAATTTACCATCTTCAATTACCTCTGCCAGTTCATTATTTAACAGATAGGGGAGCACTATTGATGTGTTCTTTTAGAATTACCAAATTCTCTCTCTAATTTAATTATTCAGAGCATTAAGACATATTAGCCACCAGAGGGAGCTATCATCACCTGGCCAGTCTGTGCACAATGCTCAGCAAATAAACTTTATTGGTAAGGAGGCAGAGTATTCGTACCAAGCCAGCTTACCCGCCCTTATTCCCTATTTAAACTGGTATCCTAGTGAACAATGTACGCTTCCCTGAAGACGTTCACAAACGAAACGTACGTCGGAGCGGTACGTGGTCACATGTTCAGATTCGTCCTACCAACTTCCGGATTATCTGGCTAGCTAGACGCACGGGGTGGAACGCACGCCGCATGTGCGATGTGATGCGAAGGGTTTTGGACACCATTCACCCTGACATGCAAGCAGTCCCAGTGCCGGGTAGGCACCGATCAATGTAAGAGGCCATTTGGCTATTTTATTGTTCTTCTTTTTTATGCATTAAACGGTTTTACACTATGGAGATTCCCTTTTGTTTCTCATATTTCCTATCCTGAATGAATGGGATGGGAGGATCTATGCCTAAAGCACTACCCAGCCTTCCAGCCTTCATGTGAACAGGCACAATCCTGTACAAGCGCTAATGACTCTCTTTTTAGTTAAAGGAGTCATTGTTATCTGGTAAGCAGATATCTATTATCCTTAGGTGATTTTTTCCTCTTTGGTGACGGAACCTTTATATCATCGCAAGATTTGTTGCATCTTTGAAGATTTATGTGTCTGCTTTGGTGGTGTTTTTCAACTAATTGTTTGCTCTGATCTCTTCAATGGATTGGGACAATCAACCATCACGAGTATATCAATTACACTTGCACTAAGAACTTTTTTGATCATATCACTTTATACTTTTAATTTCAATTTATATATATATTTTTTGTATTTTTTGTATTTTTATTTATATTTTTTATTTTTATTATATAATATGTATTTGGTATATTTTTGCTTTAGCACAATCAGTACTATATAACTCACTGCGTTTGATGAGGATTGCGTGTGGTTCTAGTGGCAGTTCCTATGGTTTTAGGTCTTTAGCGCCCCCTATTGTATACAGTACCATTCCTTATTTGATTGTTCTCATTCAAATTAAGGGGAGCAGCTTGCACTTGTGGTTTTTTTTTTTGTTTTTTTGGTTATCTATTGATCATCCACGGGTAACACACTTCTTTGGGTCAGTTTACTGATCCTCTATGTAGGCTAATTTTTAATTTTTCAATTTTAATCTATCATTCTTATTCATCAATTTATAATTATTAATTTTTCAATTATTTATTTTTTCATATTTTTAAGCTCACACTATTGCTACCACTGGCGCGAGAGTATTGTTTATCTATCACTGCCAATCAGGTCTCGGATCTGTTACCCATCACCTGATAGGCGTCCAATCCCAGCGCCTGTCGTTTTAGCCAATCAGGCGCCCAATCATAGCAGAGGACAGGAAGAGAGGACGGGGGAAGACATCGAGGAGCTGTCCCACCGCCACCGAGACAGGGTAAGTGCAGACGGCGGGCGGGGGGCACACTGGCAGCATTTGATATGGCACAGTGGCTGCATTTGATGGGCACAGTGGCTGAGTCTGATGGCACAGTGGCTGCGTTTGATGGCACAGTGGCTGTGTTTGATGGTAGAGTGGCAGCAATTTATGGGCACAGTGGCTGCATTTCATGGCACAGTGGCTGCGTTTGATGGCACAGTGGCTGCGTTTGATGGTACAGTGTTGGCAATTGATGGGCACAGTGGCTGCGTTTGAGGGCACAGTGGCTGCGTTTGATGGAACAGTGGCAGCAATTGATAGGCACAGTGGCTGCATTTTATGGCACAGTGGCTGCATTTTATGGCACAGTGGCTGCGTTTGAAGGCACAGTGGCTGTGTTTGATGGTACAGTGGCGCCAATTGATGGGCACAGTGACTGCGTTAGATGGTACAGTGACTGCGTTTGATGGCCCAGTGGCGGCAATTGATGGGCACAGTGGCTGCGTTTGATGGGCACAGTGGATGTGTTTGATGGCACAGTGGTGGCAATTGATGGGCACAGTGGCTGCGTTTGATGGGGTTTTTTTTCAAAATTTTTCAGTTTGTTTGTGCCCCCCCCAAAGATTTTGAGTACCAGCCTCCACTGGATTCAACAAGGTGTTGGAAACATTCCTCAGAGATGTTGGTCCATATTGACATGATAGCATCACGTATTTGCTGCAGATTTGTTGGCTGCACATCCATGATGCACATCTCCTGTTTTCCACCAAATTCCAAAGGTGCTCTATTGGATTGAGATCTGGTGACTGTGGAGGCCATCGGAGTACAGTGACCTCATTGTCATGTTCAAGAAACCAGTGGTGAGATGATCGGAGCTTTGTGACATGGTGCATTATCCTGCTGGAAGGAGCCATCAGAAGATGGGTACACTGTAGTCATGGGATGGACATGGTCAGCAACAATACTAAATATCCCTATTATGTACTTCCCTATACTTAGACCGGGCGAGGGAGATCCAGCACTATGAGCCAATCAGGTCACATTGCACATGTGCTGACAGGGAACATGCTATCAGGAAGAAAAAGCAGAGGTGATGACCTCATGGATGTGCTGCTGCTCATTCTTTGTCAAATCGCCAGAGTTGGGGCAGATATAGAGTTGCCACATGTCCGGGACTCACCCGGGCAGTACAGGTTTTGAATCCTCTGCCCGGGTTTCAGTCCATCTTACACCCAGACACATCAGTGGCAGCCCCGCAGCACCAATACTCCTCTCCCCTCCTGTCGGCTAGCAGTGTTTTTAACTATATTGGTAAGGGGCACTTTAACTCACTGCACAGGTCACCCCCGTCTCCACTCTAGATCCTTCGGCCACCCCTTTGTGCAGAGCCCGGGATTGGATCGGCTGTCCAGGTACAGTGAATGGAGGGAGGGTGGTTTTGGCAGCATGGAGAACAGATCCAGCAGTGGGAGCCGCAGTGACAGTCACCTCACTAACAGACATCGGAACTGTGCGGGATTTCTTCCACCTTCTCTGCTACTGTAAACCCCCCCCCCCTGCACTGTGATTGGGGCTGCTGTGTGTGTATGGCTCTGGATATCTTCACTCACTACATACCATTCACCTTCTCCAGAGGGAGTTGGGGGCAGCTGCCTGCAGTCTTCCTGGCCAATGGTCTCTTTCTTCTAGAGGGGGGAAGGGGGTGGGCAAGGTCCCCTCCTATCACCCCTCTGCAATCCCCCCAAATAGGGGTCTTTTTTTAACTGCATGAATGGGGGTTCTTATGTTCCTGGATGGGTTTCCCCCCTTATTAGCCCCCCTGCAGTCCTCCTAGCTGGGGGTCTTATTTAACTGGAGGAAGGTCCCCTCTCATCACCCCCCCTGCAGTCCTTCCAGCTGGGGTCTTTATTAACCGGAGGGGGGCTCTTATGTTTCTGGAGGGAGGTCCCCTCTTATCAGCCCCCTCCCTGCACTCCTCCCAGCTAGGGTCTTTTTTAACTGGAGGGGGGCTCCTATTTTTCCTATATTTACCTCCTGCAAGGCTATTTAAAACACCTAGACATTTTCAAAAAACATTATCAAAAAATATGGGGATTTCGTCACACCATATTGCTATAGGGTGCTTAAGCCCATTTACTGCGACAAAGTACCCCATGGTTAGTGGGTCCTACGCTATCCATAGACTGGGAGATCTTGCTTCCTTCCAGCTAGGGTCTTCATTAACTGGAGGGGGGGCTCCTATTTTTCTGGAGGGAGGCCCCCTCTTATCACCCTCCCCTACAGTCCTTCCAGCTGGGGTCTTCATTAACTGGAGGGGGGCTCCTATGTTTCTGGAGGGAGGTCCCCTCTTATCAGCCCCCTCCCCGCAGTCCTCCCAGCTCGGGTCTTCTTTAACTGGAGGGGGACTCCTATGTTCCTGAATGGGGGTCCCCTCTTATCACCCTCTCCTACAGTCCTCCCAGCTGGGGTCTTCTTTAACTGGAGGGGGGCTCCTATGTTCTTGGAGGGAGGTCCTCTCTTATCACCCTCCCCTACAGTCCTCCCAGCTGGGGTCTTCTTTAACTGGAGGGGGGCTCCTATGTTCCTGGAGAGAGGTCCCCTCTTATCACCCTCCCCTGCAGTCCTTACAGCTGGGGTCTTCTTTAACTGGAGGGGGGCTCCTATGTTCTTGGAGGGAGGTCCTCTCTTATCACCCTTTCCCGCAGTCCTCCAAGCTGGGGTCTTCTTTAAATGGAGGGGGGCTCCTATGTTCATGGAGAGGGGTCCCCTCTTATCATCCCCCCTGAAGTCCTCCCAGCTGGAATCTTTTTTAACTGGAGGAGGTTGGGGGAGAGTTCCTGTATTCCCATTTGATGACCCCCCTGAAGTCCTCTTAGCTGCAGGTCTTCCTTATCTAAAGGTGGGAGGGATGAAAGTTCCCGTATTCCTGGGTGATGATTCCTTTCTGATCACCCCCTGCAGTCCTTGCCACATCCACTGTTTGTCACAGCGTGCTATGTGCCCCACATTATTACTCTTCTTGGGGCACCCAAATGTGTCGCAGGTCTTTTACAATCCTGTAATGTGTACAGTATACCATACCTCCCAACATTTTGAGATGGGAATGAGGGACACCTACTAACCAACGCATGTAGGCATAGGACACGCCCCCTGCCACACCCCCTTAAAGGAGAATAACCCCCAAAAAAGATTAATCAAATCCACAAGGGCTTTTTTACCACTACTATTACTTTATATTGGCTTTTGAAATGTACAAATGCAGCAATTTAGAATTTGAATGAAAGGTTTAGCACTGGGAAACACTTTTTGAAAGCTAAAAAGTGCATTTTATATACAACTCTATAGATCAGACCAAAATGAGGGACAAATGAGGAAGAAAGAGGGACAGAGGGACATTGTTCCAAATCAGTTGGGAGCTATGAGTTTACTGCAAAAGAACGAATTGCCGTGTGCGGTGCCGCTAAAGTGTTTGGGTTTGGCATGATGAAAAGGTGGCAACCCCAGGCAGATATGCTCCTCACCAAGCTTTTTTTTTTGCTGCTGCAGTACAATTTTTGCTTCTGACAGTTCTGTCTGGATCCTGACAGAACTGGATGAACAGAAGGAAAAATCCTTTTGCAGGATAAATCCTATGTATGTATTTTGAACGTGTATTTAGCTGCTTGCCCGGAGTTTAGCGTTAAATACCTGTTACATTTTTTTACTGCAGCGGCATAAGCGGCAATCAAGTCTCAAGTGATTTGGAATCTGACCTTCTCTCTAAATGTGTATTTTTGTGGCAGGAAGCTGTATGCATCTTGCACAGTCTAATCACTGCATGTTCTGAGTGATGGGTAGCTACAATCATATTTACTAAGCTACATTTCACCACTGCTTGCTCTTGGGAATAATTCAAAGTATGTTGCTGTTTTCATCTTATGCTTCAGTGCGAGCAGAAAACAAACATAATTATTATGCTGTAGATTTGTGTAAAGTGTTTACTCGCTGTACCTCGTTTCAGCACCGTGTATTTGAAGCTGCCATCAGCTTTTTTCTAAGCTCCTTGCTGCATATAGGTCATGCTACACTGTTGTTGCAGTGGTGGTTGGAAGGCCAGAGCCCCCCCCCCCCCCCCCCCTCCAGCTAGGGTTACCACCTTTTCTTCAAGCCAAATTTTCTTTTCTTCTATTTGGAGGAACTATCTGGAATTATCTGGCCACCAGGTAATGTGACTAAAGCTTCGTACACACTACTCGTTTTTTTTCATTCAACCCAATCCGATGTTAGTACAGCGAACTCCCCTGCTGTTCTATTGTGTTCTGACAGGGGGACGCCCCCCCCCCCCCGCCAGAACACTATGGTCAGCGCAATGGCTGAGAGCGCTGACCGGGAGCTGGTTGGTAGACCTTATTCAGTCATGAGCCTTCGAAAGAAGCCGGCGGAACAGCTGGCTTTGGTCGGACCAGCTGCCATACACACAGGCCGAATGTCGAAATACGCTGCTGGCCGACCTTTGGCCCGTGTGTACAAGGCTTAAGTGTCATGTTAAATTAACCCTACGGAAGTATGTTACATATGTCTCCATGGGGAGTCCCTTGTCATGCCTGGAGGAAGTCACTTGAAAGGGTTCAATTGAGATGGGAACTATCTGTTATAAATGCCAGCTGGTGACCTAAAATTGAATAGTATCTCAAGATTTGGTCACGGTCCAACAGCGCCATCAACTGAATGAAGATGGCAGAATATTAAGATATTTGAAAGGATGTGCTGCTACCCAGATGGGTGGGCATAATTCTTAGACATGTGCATTCGTTTTCGTCCGAATGCATTTTCCTCCGAATTTCAGGTATTTTCGTTATCGTTTTAACAAACGATAACGAAAGTGCAGAGTCCGAAAAACGAAAGATCCGACATAAACAAATGCTTTATTTTCGTTTTCATTGCTACAACAGTTCGATATAGATAGGAGATTCGACATGATGATGACAATAACAATCTGTGTCCATCAAACCTGTGGTCGAATGTGCCTAACCTTAACTCTATTAGTCCAAGATTATTCTACATAGAGAGAAAAGATTTGACATAGAGAGAAAAGATTCGACGTAGGGGAGAAAAGATTCGACGTAGGGGAGAAAAGATTCGACGTAGGGGAGAAAAGATTTGACGTAGGGAAGAAAAGATAAATAAAAATAATGATGATGATGAATGTTATTGGCTGATTGTAACCAAAGAGGAGGAGCAGT
Organism: Aquarana catesbeiana; assembly: GCF_042186555.1. Taxonomy (NCBI): domain Eukaryota; kingdom Metazoa; phylum Chordata; class Amphibia; order Anura; family Ranidae; genus Aquarana; species Aquarana catesbeiana. The sequence goes on from NC_133324.1 coordinate 916,421,898, forward strand.
AAAATAGCTAGAACTAAGTACAGTACACACGTACTATGGCTTATGGTGTTTGTTGAAAGTTCTAAGAAGATTAGACGGAGCAGGTAAACTATACGGCGTCGTACAGTTTAGCTGCTCCGTCGAATCTTCTATGAACATTCGACAGACACCATAAGCCTTCAATGACAGATTCGACCTTAATTTGGATTTTTGGACGAATGCAATTTTTAACAAAAAACGAAATAAATAAAAACGAATTTCGGGAGTAACTAAATACATTTATTTTTCAGACGAAAACGAAATTCCGAAACGAAATATTTCAGTGTGCACATGTCTAATAATTGTATAAAAAAATCAGAACACAGACCTCAGCTCTCTCTCTCTCTCTGGGCAATCAATGGAGTGTAAGGATGTCTTTGTAACTCCATTATTTCTTTTACTTTATCTATATTTTTCTTTTTCTGTAATTGTTTCTGTCCATTTTCAACATTCTGTTGAAAATGCACATTAAGCACATTAAGGTCATGGAGTGGTCTAGCCAGTCTCCAGAGCCTTATCCTATAGAAAATTTATGGAGGGAGCAGAAACTTTGAGTTGCCAAGTGTCAGCCAAAAAAACCTCAAGGATTTAGAGAAGATCTGTAAAAATGAGTGGACCAAAATCCCTTCTGAGATGTGTGCAAACCTGGTCACTAACTATTATGCCGCGTACACACGGTCGGACTTTTCGTCTACAAAAGTCCAACGGACGCCGACGGACTAAAGCTGGCTGGTAATCCGATCGTGTGTGGGCTTCTCCGGACTTTCAGCAGACTTTTTCAGCCTCAAATCCGACGGACTTTAGATTTGAAACATGCTTCAAATCTTTACGTCGTAACTACGACGGACCCCGAAATCCGCTCGTCTGTGTGCTAGTCCGACGGACAAAAACCCATGCTAGGGCAGCTATTGGCTACTGGCTATGAACTTCCTTATTTTAGTCCGGTGTACGTCATCACGTACGAATCCGTCGGACTTTTGTGTGGTCGTGTGTAGGCAAGTCCGTTCGTTAGAAAGTCTGCTGCAAGTCCGCCGAAAGTCCGCCGGAAGTCTGTCGGACAGGCTGTCGGACTTTTGTAGACGAAAAGTCCGACCGTGTGTACGCGGCATAAGAAACGTGTGACCTCTGTGGTTGCCAACAAGGGTTTCTCCACCAAGTACAAGCCATGTTTTGCTTGATACCCTTGATGTGTTTTTTTTTTCTGGATTTTTGGTTGATATTCTGTCTCTATCATTTAAAATGAATCTATGATTAAAAATTATAGACCCTTTATTTTTTTGTAAGTAGACAAACTTACAAAATCTGCATGGGATCATATAATTATTTTCCCCACTGTATAAACACAGTGCTTGGTCGGTTTTAAAAATGAAGTACTTTCTGTACTTCATAGGCTTTCTGTATGTCAACAATGGGCCAGTAGGGGATGTGTTTGGGCATCTCGCTCCTGCAGCTCAAGCGGGGGGTTCCCAAATTAGTGACACATTTTTTTTAAAGTCCACTTTAAGAGGCAATAGAAGTAAAAAAAAAAATAGCTATTTTGTACCGGTGGCTTTGGAGATATAGAAAATTGTATTTTCATAATATGCAACAGCAATGTTGTTAAAATTTGAAAACGAGTCAAATTATTTTCAAGTAAAGTTTACAATGATAACCCGAATGTGTACTCACTGTTTCCCTTTCAGTGTCAACCAACATGAAATGTACCTTGTTAGAAGATCGAAGCGCTATGATTTGTGCAGGAAGTGGGAACATTGTTTCATATACTTAACCATATAATGCGCCCACAATGAAGTCATTTTTGACAATATAATAGGCCATTGTACTGTACGTGAATATACAGGCCAGCAAACTGGAGGTAGATAATGAAGGAAAATGGATTCACTGTAAATGGAGATGTATTACCTTTACAAAATGAAATTCAAACAATAAAGGTCCAATCACTGTATTTACTGGAACTAGCTATAAAAACTCCAGGCATAGCATTGTACTCACTGATATACAGTATGATAGGGGCTAAAAATAACTTCAAGTGGTGTTGTTATATATATTATATTATATTATATTATATTATATTATATTATATTATATTATATTATATTATATTATATATTAAATAGTATGCTATGAATGTAATATGATATAATATAACAATCCAGTATGATAGAATGGCAGTATTTTATACAATATACTTGGTTGACTGTAGCTGTACCAAAAAATATTTACCGGTTTCTTTTCCAATAATTTTATTAGACGTTTCCCAAGTTTCCAAAAAAGAGTACCAACATGACATGCTGTATATCAAAGTACATAGTCACACACAATAAGGAGGATAGGTGACACATGGCAAATAATCAACAATATCGTAAAAGTTTATATATTGTCATAAATTAGAAATCAGGATGGCAACCTGGGGCTAAAAAGAAGGTGTATTTCAAGGGATATACTGTATCCATCTAACATGTCTAAACATTGCGTAATATATGTCTAAAATCGCGTACACATGATCGGACTTTCCAACGTACAAAGTATAAACACGCATGCTCGGAAGCAAGGAGGAGCCAGAAGCAGTTGGTCTTGTAAATTAGCACTCGTAATGGAGAATTAACATTCGTGACGTGGCAAATTATGAAATCTCCAAATGCAGCGCACAATTCTCTTCTTCTTTAATGGGATAATAATGAAGCTGCTTTGCTGGAGATACTGATGGAGTTATTGCGAACAAATTTTCAAAGGTTTTTTTTTTTCTAGTGATATCAAGAATAATATTAGTATGCTTTTTTTTTTTTTTATTTGGGCAAGTTACCACAACACCATTATCCCGTATTTTTAAGATCAAAGATACAACTATGTTGGTGTCCCTTGTCAATTTTACATTGTATTTTTTAAAATGTAACTGCCTACTCCCAAACTGTCATTTGAAGTAAAACACATAGCCAAGTATTATTCTACACAATTTTTTATTGTGCATTAAAAAAATAAAACAAATAAAATTAGACATGCTATCTGCCAATAGAACTTAACCAAAAAGTGCATTCTATGCATCCAAAAATATAGAAAATATAACAAATCAAATCATTATTATTCAACCAAAAAATAAAATAAAAGCCTCATGCATGTGTCCTGCTTCTTAATATAGGGGGTCAACAATGCCAAGAGTTGGTGAAAGCAGGGGTCCGTCATCCGGATATAATTCAGAAAATCATTTGGATTATTCTGCTGGAGCTCCCGCAGCAAAGGCATATGACATAATTGGTAACAAATAAAGGAACCAATTTTTGGTCCAAGAAATCCTCCTCCTTCTGTTCCTGGACTGGACTTGGGTGAAAGCAATAACTCCAAGGCCAATAATAAATAACACGTTATCTCCTCAGATTCCGCAACATGGCTGGTTGACAAACAGCCGTTCAGAAACTAACTGAAAAGCGCGAAATGAAAAGCATGAATCAACACTCACCAAACTTCTACTAACACGAAATTATCAGAATGAGCCCAAAGGGTGGCGCTAAAGAGCTGAAAAACAACGTAGTATGTCACTACGTTTGTGTTTGTTGGCCGACAATTCCTGGCCGTTCGTATGCAAGACAAGTTCCTGGCCAACACCATTCGGACAAAAGTCTGGGGTTTTGTCTGCGGAAAATCCAATCGTGTGTTACGAGGCTTAACACTTTTAGCTATAGTGTAAGTATGGTCATTAGGCTGTTCTTTGAGCAATAAGTGCCCACCAACCACAAGGAGACCTTGGATGAAAAAGTGCAGATAAAGAGCGCCAAAGGAATGGATCAGGAAAACAAAAGATATGATAAAACCCCTTTTTTTTATTACCTTTCCTTATTATTTATTTTGCTTTTGGATATTTAATTCACACACTGACAAGGAAAAAGCTTTCCTCCCTCACCAAAACTAATTTATTAACCCTTGAGCTATAGAGAGATAGGGCTCTTGACTTTTGGAAGCTCGGCAGACTTTACAAGCTTGTTGCACCCAGCCTTGTTCACCCCTGATTACTCCTCAATATTTGGAGAGGGAATAGATATAAATAAAGCTGTGACATTTGTTATGTGACATTTGTTACTGTATGTGACATTTGTTATGTTAGAATGATTCCTTTTCAGAATTAGTTTTCGTATATTCGGATTTGTTTTTTGTATATTCGGATTCAATTATTATATTTGTAACTTTGTAATAGATTCAAATTTCACAAGATGGCTATATTTGTTCCATTTATTCTATTCTATTCTATTCTAATATATTCTAAGTTTTTTCTATTCTTTTCTATTCTATTCATATATGTTCTATTCTATTCTGTTTTATTCTATTATTTTTCATTCTTTTTTATTCTCTTCCACTCTTTTTTATTCTTTTCATTTTATTCAATTGTATTCTATTTTATTCAATTTTGTTTTCGGTTCTTATTGATTCTATTCTACTCTATTCTATTCTTTTCTATCCTATTCTATTTTATTCCATTCAATGTTACTCTATTCTAGTATATTCTATTTCTTTCTATTCAATTCTATAAAGCAGTAGTAGGAAGTGGGAATCATCATCTTATTTCACTTTTATACTTTAAAGTGGTTGTAAAGGCAGAAGTTTTTTTTATCTTAATGCATTCTGTGCATTAAGATAAAAAGCCTTCTGTGTGCCGCAGCCCCCCTAATATTTACCTGAGCCCCCTCTAGAGCCAGTGATGTAGGAATGTCTTGGCTGCCCGGGTCTCCCCTCCTCATTGGCTGAGATAGCAGTGCAGCGCCATTTGTTCCCGCTGCTGACGATCAAAGTCAGTCAGCCAACAAGAAGAGAAAGAGGGCAGGGCAGGGCCGGGCCGCAACTTGTGGGGGCACTCAACAGGAGGGAAGGGCCAGGAGCGCCAGCGAGGGGCCCGAGAAGTGGAGGACCTGGGCTGCTCTGTTCAAATTCACTCCATTAAGCAGGTAAGTATAACATGTTTGCTATTTTTACCTAAAAAAAAAAAATAAGACTTTACAATCACTTTAACCACTTGCCTACTGGGCACTTTCACCCCCTTCCTGCCCATCCAATTTTCAGCTTTCAACACTGCAGCACTTTGAATGACAATTGTGCGGTCATGCAACACTGTACCCAAATTAATTTTTTTATCATTTTCTTCACACAACTAGAGCTTTCTTTTGGTGGTATTTAATCACTGCTGGGTTTTTTATTTTTTACTAAAAAAAAAGAAAAACGACCAACAATTTTGAAACAAAAAAAGTTTTTGTTTGTTTCTGTCAGTAAATTTTGTAAATAAGTTATTTTTCTCCTTCATTGATGGGCGCTGAATAGACTGCACTGATGGCCACTGACGAGGTGGCACTTATGGGCACGGATTAGGTGGCACTGATGAGGAGGCACTAATAATCTGCACTGATGGGCACTGATAGATGGCACTGATGAGCACTGATAGGCGGCACTTATGGGCAGCACTGGTGGGCACTGATAGGTGGCACTGATGGGCACTGATAGGCGGCACTGGTGGGTACTGATAGGTGGCACAGATAGGTGGCACAGATAAGTGGCACTAATGGACATTGATGGGCAGCACTGATGAGTAGGCACTGATGGACACTGAAAGGCAACAGTTACTGGCATCACTAAGGGGGACGGATTGGTGGCACTGATGGGCACTGATTGGTGGCACTGATTGATAGCACTGGGGAGCCTTACTGTAATCAGGGCACTGATGATCAGTGCCCTGATTACATGTCTGGGTGTTCCCTGCGAGGAGATGCCGCTGATCAGATCTCCTCGCCACACACTGTCAGTGCGAGGCGATGAAAGCCGATCACCGACACTTCCCTGTTTATATGTGACCGGCTGTGATTGGACACAGCCCATCACATGGTTAAAGAGCTGCGTGATCGGCTCTTTAAAGAGATCGAGGTCGCGCCATGTCCTAGCAACACGGCGCGGCCGCGTTTGCCGCACTGCGGCCCCCCCAGAGACGCGTGAGAGTCGCCATTCTGGGGCGACGTCATCCCAAAACAAGAGCCCCACCTTCCTTCCGTCATTTGATGGTGGGTGTGCGGCAAGCAGTTAATGTATGTATTGAAATATGTTTCCATTTTAAATTCAAATTCATTTTCAAATTCAAATTCATTTTTGGATTTGGATAATTTGTTATTTTGTTCCGTTATTCAATTCCATTATAATTTATTTCAGATTCATTGAAATTTGCTGCTATTGCGATTCCGAAATTCAGATACATCCAAAACTCAGAATAACGAAAATAATGTCCAAATTTAGATTCTTAAGCCTCGTACACATGATCGGATTGTTGGGCAACAAAACCATAGAATTTTTTCCGAAGGGCGTTGGCCCAAACTTGTCTTGCATACACACAGCCACACAATTGTTGGCCAACAATTTCGAACGTAGTGACATACTACGTGGTTTTTCAGCTCTTTAGCGCCACCCTTTGGGCTCCTTCTGCTAATTTTGTGTTAAAAGTTTGGTGAGTGTTGATTTGCGCTTTTCTTTTTGCGATTTTCATTTCGTGATTTTCAGTTCGTTTCTGAACGGCCGTTCGTCAACCAGACATGTTGTGGAATCGGAGGAGATAACATGTTATTTATTATTGTCCTTGGAGTTATTGCTTTGACATTATTTTTTTGGTTGAATAATGATTTGATTTGGTATATTTTCTATATTTTTGGATGCATAGAATGCACTTTTTGGTTAAGTCCTATTGGCAGATAGCATGTCTAATTTTATTTGTTTTATTTTTTTAATGCACAATAAAAAAATTGTGTAGAATAATACTTGGCTTTGTGTTTTACTTCAAATGACAGTTTGGGAGTAGGCAGTTACATTTAAAAAAATACAATGTAAAATTAACAAGGGACACCAACATAGTTGTATCTTTGATCTTATAAACTACAGGATAATGGTGTTGTGGTAACTTGCCCAAATAAAAATAAAAAAAAACATAATAATATTATTCTTGATATTACTAGAAAAAAAAAAAACCTTTGAAAATTTGTTTGCAATAACTCCATCAGTATCACCAGCAAAGCAGCTTCATTATTATCCCATTAAAGAAGAAGAGAATTGTGCGCTGCATTTGGAGATTTCATAATTTGCCACTTTCACAAATGTTAATTCTCCATTACGAGCACCAGTTTACAAGACCGACCGCTTCTGGCTAGTCCTTGCTTCCAAGCATCATACCTCCCAACTGTCCCTGATTTTGAGGGACTGTCCCTGATTTGGAGCAATGTCCCTCTGTCCCTCATTCCTCCTCATTTGTCCCTCATTTTGGTCTGATCTATATAGTTGTATATAAAATGCACTTTTTATCTTTCAAAAAGTGTTTCCCAGTGCTAAACCTTTCATCCAAATTCTAAACTACTGCATTTGTACATTTTAAAAGCCAATATAAAGGAATAGTAGTGGTAAAAAAAAGTCCTTGTGGATTTTTTAAACCTTTTTTTTGGTTAATTCTCCTTTAAGGGGGTGTGGCAGGGGGCGTGTCCTATGCCTACATATGTTTGTTAGTAGGTGTCCCTCATTCCCTTCTCAAAATGTTGGGAGGTATGAAGCATGCGTGTTTGTACATTGGACTTTTGTCCGACAGACTTGTGTACACACGCTCGGAAAATCCGACAATAGACATTTGTCCGTGGAAAATTTGAAAACCTGCTAGCCAACATTTGTTGGCGGAAAGGCCGACAACAGTTGTCCAATGGAGCATACACATGGTCGGATTTACCTACAACAGCCTGTCATCGAACATTTCTCGTCAGAAAGTCTGATCGTGTGTGCACGGCTTTAGTGAAACAAATCACCCATCTACTTGTAAGGCCTGACAAGCTTTCAACAGTCAAGGGCCCCTTCTCATTATAGCTCAAAGGGCAATGCATTCTCTTTGTTGAGGGAGCACCAATAAGAGGAAACAACTACGGGTAACCACCTAATAGAAGGTGAGGGATTTGCATAGGATAGCTGTAGATGGTCGGGAGTACAAATGTGGTGGACTGAAATAGAGATATTGGCTATAAAATGCTTGACTATGGTATTAACCATGGATTGTTATCTGCTAGGCCAATAAACCCACCCCCCTTACCTCTAATCACCACGCCAAACATGACTGGGGTAAATTGGCTGTAGCAGCCGTTTTATTAACCAAATATGTAAATATAAAATAATTGACATATAAATAACCTTTTAAACATAACATACAGTTTTATTAACGATAATTGAGCCCAAGGTCCCAATGGCATAAACCAGAATCATACCTGCTAGTCACTTCTAAGGCCTCCAGTCTCAAACCACTGACTCGGAGACAACTAGCAGGTCCCTGTACCAACTGGGAGCCGTACCTCAGACGGGTCCCTACACTATACCTTTTAAGTGCCCACATGACCTAAAAGGACCTTGCACCCCGCCAAACGCACCACTTTTTCTCTGGGACGCTCTAGTCCCCAACCCAACAGGAAAATTACCACAACATGTAGGGCGGGAGGGTGGGAAGCTGTCCCGCTCTCTTCCTCTTCTGACTGAGGCTGAACCCCTTCCTCGTCCCACGTCACTTCCCCCCCAAGGCTCCGCCCACATCTCCGTCACCCAGTGCACTCCTCCTTCTCCTTAACCTCGGTACCTAACGCCCCACTAACCCTTGTCATGCCAGCCCTCCATTATGACTTTGGGGTTAACTCCGGGCCTCTCTAAAGGGGATGATGATGTAGCATCAGAGGCTTATACCGGCTGGGAGAGTGCTGTATATCAAATTGGCATGATATGTGCATGATGGATGCGGTTTAGATGTGTTGAGTGTTGGGGAATGTTGCGGACGTGGGTGTTTGCAGTCTAGAGAAGGAGTAGCTGGATTCAGGGGATTCTAGGAAGGTTAGGCTTAATGCCATATGCACCTTTGCTACTTCCTACATCATCATCCCCTATAGATCTCCATAGCCAACCTATCTATCTCTATGGTCAACCATTTACACCCTTAACCTTCTACAGCTCCCATATGCTAAACCAATCCCCAGCATCTCAAATCTCTTTAATCTGAAACCACCTTCAAACCTCTCTGTGCATACACATTACACTTGTTTATAATGTGGTATGTACAAACACCTCTTCTGCGGTATACAGATATGGCACAGTGACAGTAAAACCTTATTTTAGACTTTCAACAACCGATATGTTTTCTGTTCTTTCCATTCTTAATTTAGCACCAAGCTAATATCCTTTCTGTGGATAGAGGGAAAATAATTCACAGATTATATTCAGTGAAGTTTGGAAAAATACAAACCTAATTAGTGAGATAGTCTCCAAAGGGAAATTGAACGCTGTTAAAGTATTTTTAAACAGTTCCAGGGTTCCAAAAGAGAAAAAAAAAATATACCAGAACAAAGGATTATTAGTTAGGATGCAAGTAATTCTTTATCTCTGGATGCTATATTCACTACAATGTAAAGGGTTGATTATAGTAATTAACCAAACAACCGTTGCGTCTTTAATGCTTTAAAAGGAAAACTAGTATTCTGATAGCCGCATGCAGTCAATGTATGTACCTATAGTTTTTGGTACATTCATTTCCTTTTTTTAGGAGAAATTCGATAAGAGCTTGGACTTTTTAGGCACAACAACACAAAAGTTACACAAATATAAATGTATTTAGAAAAAATGACAAAACATATATAAAATCACTCTGATAAAATGAACCAATGAGAAGAATATATAGCTAAATATAACCGACTTGGCACTACATGGAATCTGACAACAAATACATTTGCTGTATAGTAACGGTGAATCCAAGAGTACGGTTATATTGCAGTGAAGTCTGGGTTTTTAACTTTTAGGTTCGTTTACTTTTTGTAACAATTACGAATGTTCGTTATGATGAATTTATCATTATGAGGGGCTCCCACCATCCCTGTGCTGTGCTGACTTCCTGGGTTTTTAACTTTTAGGTTTGTCAACTTTTCGTAACAATTACGAATGTTCGTTATGATGAATTTATTGAGGGGCTCCCACTATCCCTGTGCTGTGCTGACTTCCTGCGTTTTTTAACTTCATCATAACGAATAATCGTAATTTAACGAACATTCTCATTTCCGTTGTAATGGAATTTGGATCCAAAATTCGTAAACGAAATTTTGTATTTCGTACAAAATTCGGAAGCATAGCAATTCGTATTTCGGATCCCCCGAATGTACGAATTTACGGAAATTCGTACGAATTTTCGATTTGTACGAAACTAATCACACATGTCTAGGGACACCTGCTGATTTGGCACCATTCAAAGGCAGATTGAAGTGTTACTAAACCCAGGACCCTGCATTCACTATATCTGGTCTCCCACAGTACAAAAAACATGCAATAGTTTTAGTAAATATAAACCGCTAAATATTAAGGCGAAAGCAAAAAGAAGTTCCAAAGAAATAGGTTCTTTCCAGCTTGAGCTGCGCTCAAAAAACAAACACATGCAAAAAAAAACATAAATAAAGTTAAAAAAAAATATGCATAAGAGCAACCAGCACTCTAAAAATATAAAAATTGTGACAGTCCAGGTGTTGAGTAATTTCTCATGAGACAGTTCATATCATTGCAGAAATGTTCTACCGTCACCATGCCTCGTGATTCCACTCCCTATAGGAATTGCACTCACCGGACTCTTAATTATCAATCGCATCAGTGAATCAATCCAACTTTATCTCAGCAACTAAAAGACATCCGTGTGCGGTTTCAGTAATGATCAAATCGACAGAGATATGGCGTCCTGATCCTGAACATTCCAGACTGAACACACCCGCAATCATCTTATTCCACTCAAGCATATAGAAGGAAAAGGAATCCTCATAGTGTGAAACTGCAAACTTTTATTGTCCCAAAAACACCTGATCCTTAAGCTATTGCACTTATGCCGCGTACACACGAGAGGAATTTCCGTTGGAAAAATCTTGGATGGACGTAATTCCGCTTAAGCTTGGCTTGCATACACACGGTCACACAAAAGTTCGCTGAACTTTCGACCGTCAAGAACGCGGTGACGTACAACACTACGACAAGCCGAGAAAATGAAGTTCAATGCTTCCGAGCATGCGTCAAATTGTTTCCGGGCATGCGTAGGAATTTTGCGAGTCGGAATTGGTACAGATGGTCGGAATTTCAGATCGGAAATTTTTCCGACTGAAAAAATGGGAACATGCTCCTAATCTTTTGCTGGCTGGAATTCCGCCAGCAAAAGTCCCATGGAGCATACACACGGTCGCATTTTTGGACCAAAAGCTCTCACCGGACTTTTGCTGGCGGAATTTCCGCTCGTGTGTACGGGGCATTACACAAAGATATATTTAAAACAGCATTCAGGTATAATATACACTGCTGGTGAAAGCAGTTCCAATAATCTCACCAACTCAGAAAGAAACAGATCGTTCGTGGTGGTTCCCGGGAGAAACTCGGAACAAATCCCCAGTGCTGCAAGACTTGTGGTTTACAAGCAGTAAAATCAATATAGAAATCACTGCCTTTCCCCCAGACTGTGACTGGTCAGGTAAGGAGCTTCAGCAACAGATGAGTCACCACTCTGAACTCTCCTTCTGACAGCTTGTTCCTGGTCAGCTGCATGCAGCACACCTGGTTGGACCCTTGTACTGCCATTCATTCTTCCAGTCCGAGCCCAACTGTATGAGAAAATAGCCAAATATGATGAAACAAAACCCAGAGAGCGGGAGCGGTAGGGTTGGTGCCACTGGCCAACCATGGGGGGGTAAATGTTGGCCGCCCCCCCCCCCCCCCAAAAAAAAAAAACAGCCGCCACTGCCTGGTAAAATGTCAGGTTTCTATGATGTAAAAAAATGAGACAAAGATAAATCACAGCTGATCATCGTGTGAACCCAGAAGTGCCGGTAAATGGCTTTCCTCAGTTCACGCTGACAGGGAGAGCCGATCAGCGGGTCTCCTTGTCAGAGGGGGGGGTCTGTGCTGATAATCAGCACATTGATTATCAGCATAGCCCCGATCAAAAGGTGCCCATCAGCTGCCAATCAGTGCCCAACACCTGCCAGCCTGTCCCCATACTAAATGCCTGTCAGTGCCCACAACAGTGCCAATTAGTGCCCAAAAAAGTGCCAATCAGTGCACCATCAGTAATGCCTGTCAGTGCCCCATTAAAGTGTCAATCAGTGCCACTCAGTAATGCCTGTCAGTAGCTCTTCATCAGTGCTGCCTATCCAGTGCCACCTATCAGTGCCCATCAGTGCCGCCTATCAGTGCCCTTCAGTGCAAAAAGTAAAAACTGCAGAGGTGATCAAATACCACCAAAAGAAACCTCTATTTCTGGGAAGAAAATGATAAAAATTTTGTTTGGGTACAGTGTTGCATGACCGCGCAATTGTCATTCAAATTGTGACAGCGCTAAAAATTGTCCTGGGCAGAAAGGGGGGAAAGTGCCTAGTATGGAAGTGGTTAAACGAATACTTTGTTGAAGCACCTTTCGATTTTATTACATCACTCAGTCTTTTTGGGTATGAGTCTATCAGCATGACACATCTTGACTTGGCAATATTTGACCACTTTTCTTTGCAAAAACACTCCAAATCTGTCAGATTGCGAGGGCATCTTCTGTGCAAAGCCCTCTTCAGATCACCCCACAGATTTTCAATGGGATTCACGTCTGGGCTCTGGCTGGTACATTCCAAAACTGTAATCTTCTTCTGGTGAAGCCATTTCTTTGTTGATTTGGATATACGCTTTGAGTCGTTGTCATGCTGAAAGATGAAGTTCCTCTTCATGTTCAGCTTTCTAGCAGAAGCCTGAAGGTTTTGTCCCAATATTGACTGGTATTTGGAACTGTTCATAATTCCATCTACCTTGACTAAGGCCCCTGTTCCAGCTGAAGAAAAACAGCCCCAAATCATGGTGCTTTACGGTGGGTATGGTGTTCTTTTGGTGATGTGCAGTATTGTTTTTGCACTGAACATATCTTTTTGAATTATGACCAAAAAGTTCAACCTTGGTTTCATCAGACCATAAAACATTTTCCCACATGCATTTGGGAGACTTCAGATGTGTTTTTGCAAAATGCAAAAAGGCTCCCGTCTTGCCACTCTACCCCATAGCCCAGACATATGAAGAATATGGGAGATTGTTGTCACATGTACTACACAGTCAGTACTTGTCAGATATTCCTGCAGCTCCTTTAATGTTGCTGTAGGCCTCTTGGCAGCCTCCCTGACCAGTTTTCTTCTCGTCTTTTCATCAATTTTGGAGGGATGTCCAGTTCTTGGTAATGTCACTGTTGTGCCATATTTTCTCCACTTGATGATGACTGTCTTCACTGTGTTCCATGGTATATCTAATGCCTTGGAAATTTGTTTGTACCCTTCTCATGACTGATACCTTTTAACAATGAGATCCCTCTGATGCTTTGGAAGCTCTCATGACTTTTGCTTAAGGATGCGGCTAAGAAAATGTCAGGAAAGACCTACTAGAACAGCTGAACTTTATTTGGGATTAATCAGAGGCACCTTAAATGATGACAGATGTGTACCGACTCCTATTTAAGAGTTTGAATGTGATTGCTTAATTCTGAACACAGCTACATCCCCAGTTATAAGAGGGTGTGCACACTTATGCAACCACAGTTAAATAAATGTTTTATTGGTACCCCCCCCATTCAATTGTTTATAGGTCAACAGTTTATAGGTCACATTAAAGGTAAAAGAAGTTCTGAAATGATTTATCCTTGTCACATTTTTTCATATCACAGAAACCTGAAATTTTAACAGGGGTGTGTAGACTTTTTATATCCACTGTATAGACATGTATACTGTATATATATATATATATATATATATATATATATATATATATATATATATTGTATTATTAAATTATCATATCATATATAATATTTTGTATTAGAAATGTTATATTATTTATTGTTATATATTTTATTATATTAAAATAAAATTAACTCAATCACGATTTAAGAGAGTAAATTACTATAAGTGTAAATTAATTACATTTTCTAATACGTATTAACTGATACTTCTATGATGCCTCTCTTGTTAAATTAAATGATGCTAAGGAATAGTGGATTAGATTTGCCACATCTTTTTATGTGTTTTTCTGTTTCCTTTACATATATCAGCCGGTCTATAAAATGTGACCACGCATAAACTGCACCCAACCTTTTTGCTCTTATGCTGGCTATACAGGTATTGATCCAATCGTTCGAGAAAACAATTGTTTCAACATTCCAATCTAATGTTGAATTACAACATTAGATTGGAATGTAGAAACAATTGTTTTAAGTATTTTATATTTTATATATATATTTTATATATAAATATAAGTATTTTTTTCTACTGTTTTGATTGATTTCAATTGTTTTTGTATGATTACATTGAAGTTAATAGCAATCAATTTTTTTTTCACTTTCTTATAATCCTTTAATATTCAAAGTTATTGAATTGCAGCAGGGGAAATTACTGATCGTGTCGCATTGAACATTAACTTCAAACACCCCAATCCAAAATGAATGGATCAAACAGTTGATCCAATGGAAATCAATGCACATATGTAAGATATTTTTCTTCTTTACAAAGTGTTACTTATTTATGTGTACCCTTTACCTACTAAAACTTCAGGTAGATAAAAAGAAAGAAGAATCCACTTATGAATTTATTAAGAAGTCCTAATCTCAACCCGATGGGATGAATTAGAGCGGAGACTGCGAGCCAGGCCTTCTCGAGCCAACATCAGTGCCTGACCTCACAAATGCGCTTCTGGAAGAATGGTCAAACGTTCCCATAGACACACTCCTAAACCTTGTGGACAGCCTTCCCAGAAGAGTTGAAGCTGTTAGAGCTGCAAAGGGTGGACCAACCCAATATTGAACCCTACGGACTAAGACTGGGATGGTGGGGTGGGGGGCAGGCGTCCCAATACTTTTGGTACTATAATATATATGTGTATATATATATATATATATATATATATATATATATATATATATATATATATATATATATATATATATATATATATATATATATATATATATATATATATATATATATATATATATATATATATATATATATGTACATATACAATTATCCTGCACAACATGTAAAATATGAAAGACGTTGAATACGAGTTCACACTATAAAGGAGCCAGATGGACAATGAAATGTCAGTTTGCATCTCCCTTTCTTGGTCTCCATGCCAACACCTTTACATACATTCTTTACCCTTATATAATGGATTATAATAAGAATAACCATAATAAAATGTAATTTGCCACTTATTAGGCCTATTCTTTGCATTGACTTAACCTTTTTGATCTGTGCGTGTTTCATATTACTCGAGAATGGTCTCTGCATATATAAAGTACATCAATCTTGGTTTCTGATTTTTGCACTTAACTCAAAGGCTCTTGTTCAATTAAGTATCTGCTTCCATACAGTTCTTTCCTGTGTGTGTACATATTATTAATTCCATCAAGTTTTCTCAAGTATAATTTTAATATATTGAGTCTGATTCACTAAAGAAGTTGGGAATGTTCAACAACTTTCAGAATTGTGAGTATTTATGTCAGTTATCCAATCACGTGAAAAGAAAATTCCTGTTCAGTCTGAATACCCAATCACACGCAGATGTTTTTTACATGATTGGATATTAGAAGTGAATAGTTAAACAATGTTATGAATGAAGAGGATCAACTCCTTTAGTAAATCATCCTCATTGTGTTGGTCGTGTTATCTGCTCTATATATAAAACATACTTTGTGTTCAGTTTACTAATGCTTATATAATAATCGTTCATGTTTCAATATCTGTATTTAGGGCTCCGTTCACACTTGGGTGACAGAAATTGCAGCACGATGTGCACTGTGAGCGCCATTGATCCTAAATGACACCCCATATGCGTTGCGATTTTGCCGCGATTGTCGGACGACAAAAAGCGTAAGCATCACAGCAAAATGAGTGTGTAAAAACGTGCCTGGCTTAGGGCCAACATTTGTTCCCTGAGCTCAGGGCTGGATCTACCCTTGCTGGGGGTGCAGTAAAAATTGTCAGGAGGGCAGAAGATGAGAGGTCAGCAGGGCAGTGTACAGGATGTCAGCAGGGCAGAGGATAGGACTAGCAGTTTGTAGGGCAGTGTACAGAGGCTATTGGTTTTTAGGGCAGTGTACAGGGGTTAGCAGGGAAGAGGACTGGAGGGAGCAGGGCAGTGTATAGGGAGTTCAGCAGGGCAAAGGATGGAAGGTCAGCAAGGGACGAGCTGAGGACAGGGGTAAGCAGGGTGAAGTACAGGGGTCAGTGTTGACAGGGAAGAAGACAGAGGTCACCGCTGGAGAGGCAGATGACAGGGATCACTACTGGAGAAGCAGAGAACAGGGATCACCATTGGAAGGTCAGAGGACAGGGATCACGGATGGAGAGTAAGAGGACAAGGGTCACGGCTGGAGAGTCACGATGGCACGCTGGCATGACAGAGGTCACCACGGGGGTAGCAGAGGAAGGGGAACACCGCTGGCAGGGAAAAAGACAAGGTTCACTGCTGGAGAGTCAGAGGACACGGATCACGACTGGAGAATCAGAGGATGGGGATCATCACTGGCAGGGCAGAGGACAGTGATCACCGCTGGAGAGGCAAAGGACAGGGATCAAAAACTAAAGAGAGAGAGGACAGTTATCATCACTGGAGAGGCAGAGGATATGGATCACCACTGGAGAGGGAAAGTTCAGGTATCACCGCTGGAGAGGCAGAAGACATGGATTAACACTAGAGAGGGAAAGGACAGGGATCACCACTAAAGAGAGAGAGGACAGGGATCCCCACTGGAGAGGCAGAGGACAGGGATCACCACTGGAGAGGAAAAGTTCAGGGATCACCGCTAGAGAGGGAAAGGACAGGGATCACCACTAAAGAGAGAGAGGACAGTGATCACCACTAAAGAGAGAGAGGACAGGGATCACCACTGGAGAGGCAGAGGACAGGGATCAAAAACTAAAGAGAGAGAGGACAGTTATCATCACTGGAGAGGCAGAGGACATGGATCACCACTGGAGAGGGAAAGTTCAGGTATCACCGCTGGAGAGGCAGAAGACATGGATTAACACTAGAGAGGGAAAGAACAGGGATCACCACTAAAGAGAGAGAGGACAGGGATCACCACTGGAGAGGCAGAGGACAGGGATTACCACTGGAGAGGGAAAGTTCAGGGATCACCACTGCAGAGGGAGAGGCAGAGGACATGAATCAACACTGGAGAGGTGGAGGACAGGGATCGCCACTGGAGAGGGAGAGGACAGAGGTCACCATAGGCAGGGCAGAGAACAGGGATCACCACTGGGGAGACAGAGGACAGAGATCACAGCTGGAGAGGCAGAGGACAGGGATCACCACTGGAGAGGGAAAGTTCAGGGATCACCACTGGAGAGGGAAAGTTCAGGGATCACCGCTGGAGAGGCAGAGGACATGAATCAACACTAGAGAGGTAGAGGACAGGGATCAAGACTGGAGAGGGAGAGGACAGAGGTCACCATAGGCAGGGCAGAGAACAGGGATCACCACTGGGGAGACAGAGGACAGAGATCACAGCTGGAGAGGCAGAGGACAGGGATCACCACTGGAGAGGGAAAGTTCAGGGATCACCACTGGAGAGGGAAAGTTCAGGGATCACCGCTGGAGAGGCAGAGGACATGAATCAACACTAGAGAGGTAGAGGACAGGGATCAAGACTGGAGAGGGAGAGGACAGAGGTCACCATAGGCAGGGCAGAGAACAGTGATCAGCACTGGAGAGGGAGAGGGCAGAGGTCACCGTTGCAGAGGCAGAGGACAGGGATTACCATTGGAGAAGCAAAGGACAGGGATCACCATAGGCAGGGCAGAGAACAGGGATCACCACTGGAGAGACAGAGGACAGAGATCACAGCTGGAGAGGCTGGGGCCAGAGATCTGGTGCAGCTGTGCATGCTAGGCAATCAGCTTCTAACTTGAGCTTGTTTAATTAAGTTTTGACAAACATACCTGAAAACTGATTGTTTTCTATGCAGAGCTGCACCAGATATTGCACTCTCCAGCTTTAGTAAATAAAACCCAATGTCTTTGTGAAAGGTCCTCTTTATTGAGTCATCAGGGTTATTTTAGACCCCTGATGTCTCACCTGCCTTCCATTGAAGCTAACAGAGTGCAGATCACTCTCAATTAGCTTCTTGCCTGACCAGACCGACCAGGGAAAGTGGCACAAGAAACTGGGAGTGATATTATGCACCTCATTTGTGAGTTCTTTACAGTTAGATAGACGTTTGCTGGTCTTTCTCTCTTCCACCCAGTGACACAGGCCATGCTGGTCCAAGGCACCCTGAGGGGACAGCGGAGCCTGTGAAGCATGGCTGGGGGCACACTTAATGGGGTCACAGTAAGCGATCCAGCTGATGTAGTGCTGCCGGATCACTTTCATCAAAAAGGCAACAGTTGACTTGTGAAAGGGAGACCAATCTTGTCTGCTGGGAATGTGTGTAAACCCCAGTTTACCACCAGTGTAGGTCTTACATCAGTGACCACAAAAGGGTTAAACATACTGTAGGTATAGGACATAAGAATGGGATAGGCAGTGACTAGTGGTCAGTAACAATGAACCATTAAAACAAAATAATGTTGCATGATAATGATGGTATGGCAGTATTAGTTAAACAGTACTCAATTGGTCTATATTATTAGTAGTGCTAGGACATGGTCATCTAGATCCCAGGGGGAATATGCCAAACTACCCCCCCCCCCCCCCCCCCCCCAAGGTGTATGAGCATTGTGTATCAGCAAAAATTCCCCCACAAAAAGACTGAGCACTAATCTCCATGCTTACACCCTAAGTACACATTTCCCCTCCTCCACTTCTACAAGAACAAATCTGCCCCCTGCTGAAATTCCCCCACTCAGCCCAAATCTTTGCCCCCCCCATCCCCCAAATTTCCCCTAGCTCAATAGTCCCCTACAAAAAACATTTCACCCCTCCTAACACAATTCCTGTACCCCTAAACTTTCCCCTCCAGTACACATCTTCTCCCCCCCCGCACTTTAAATGTCCCCCACCCAGCACAAGTTCCCCCCAAATCCCCCCTCCTAGCTCAAATCATCTTCCCCACATCCCCCCTCCCAACACAAATCCCCCTAAATCACCACTACCCAAATTTCACCATCTTGAACAATACTTACCCCCTGCCACCTCCCAAATTTCCCCTTACAAACCACCTCCCCTCCAGTGTCCTTGTGGCATCCCCCCCCCCCCACCTCACATGGAACCATAGTGCCCAGGGCAGCCGTCCCTCCTGCCCACCCCTTGTCCTGGCTATGATTACTAGTTAGGTAGGCCATACACGGGTCGAATTTCGAAAGAATTTTCCTTCGAAAAGCTTATCTAGGAATTTTCGTTCGTATTTCGCACAATTACTGGGCTGCAGCAACAGCAATTAAATTTGAGTAATCAGACATGTTGGAAATTTTTTGAAAAACAAGCGATGTTCTAATCAATGATAGGAGAATTGTGCGAAAAATGTAATTGAAAAAGAAATGCGCCTGTACAAGAAAAGAAAATTCCCAGAAAGAAAAGAAGATTCCCAAAAAATTCTTTTCTGTAGCAACATGAGGTGACATTGAAGGCTTGGTTGGCCGAATTTCGAAATCAATGGTGGCATCATCGGATCACAAAACGCATAAATTTACTGATTTTCAAAAGAAAATTCTTTCAAATTCGACCATGTATGGCCAGCCTAAGTCTTTACCGCCAATTGAAGTTCTACAAGTGCCATAGACCGAAGAGAAGAGTGTTGGCCAATTCAATATTTATCATCCCAAAATTGAGACAAAACTTCATAAAGAAAAATGAAGATATAGGGCAAAGAAGAAAAGAGAAGACCAGGAAGTAGAAAGAGAGGAGGCGTCTGAGACCTCCTTTGTTAACAATTCCTTCTTCCCTTCAAACAACATAGTTGTGTTGTTTCCAGGGTTGCAGTGTTAGTTCGAAGTTAGCATTATTCAGGCTATAATAAGCTTTTATAATCTATGACAATCTTGTTGTATTTGATGGCTCCGCTTGCAATGGATGTGTTTTCATGCATTATGATGCATCCTCCCATCACAGGCACAAGACATGAACAGGTGAAAATCCATTCTTTACAAAAGGTTCTTTTACACCAATGTGTTGCGATTTGTTGTAAAACAGTGCTCTGTGCTGAACTTTGGGGGCATTGACATGCATTTTGCTATTCAAATGAATAAGAAATTATGAATGCAACCCAACACATCAATGTATATGAATGTTATTGCTCTGTATTGTAACACGTGCCTTTGTATGTGAACCAGATCCTAGATATGACTTTGCCACCTCCTATTCCATGCTATTATTTACAGAATGTCTGTATTGCATATTCTATACTTCTTTGCCTAGAAAATATATTTTTTCATCTACATGTAAAAATGTACACTATATTGTCAAAAATATTGGGACACCTGTCTTTACCTACACACAACATTTAATGTCATCCCAGTCTTAGTCCGTAGTGTTCAATATTGCATTGGCCCACCTTTTGCAGCTATAACAGCTTCAACTCTTCTGGGAAGGCTGTCCACAAGGTTTAGAAGTGTGTCTATGGGAATTTGTGAGGTCAGGCACTGTTGTTGGACAAGAAGGCCTGGCTCGCAGTCTCCACTTTAATTGATCCCAAAGGTGTTCTATCAGGTTGAGGTCAGGACTCTGTTCAGGCCAGTCAAGTTCCTCCACCCCAAACTTGCCCATCCATGTCTTTATGGACCTTGATTTGTTCTCTGGTGCGCAGTCATGTTGGAACAAGAAGGGGCCATCCCCAAACTGTTCCCACAAAGTTGAGGGTATAAAATTGTCCAAAATGTCTTGGTATGCTGACGCTGTAGGAGTTTCCTTAACTGAAACTAAGGGTCCAAGCCCAACACCTAAAAAACGACCCCACACCATAATCCCCCTCCACCAAATGATTTGGACCAGTGCACAAAGCAAGGTCCATAAAGACATGGATGAGTGAGTTTGGGGTGGAGGAACTTGACTGACCTGCACAGAGTCCTGACCTCAACCCGATAGAACACCTTTGGGATGAATTTGAGCAGAGACTTCAAGCCAGGCCTTCTCGACCAACATCAGTGCCTGACCTCACAAATGCCTTTGCCCTGGAAGAATGGTCAAACATTCCCATAGACACACTCCTAAACCTTGTGGACAGCCTTCCCAGAAGAGTTGAAGTTGTTATAGCTGCAAAGGGTGGGCCAACTCAATATTGAACCCTACAGACGAAGACTGGAATGACATTAAAGTTAATGTGCGTGTAAAGGCTACTTTTGACAATATAGTGTATTTCTCCATCCACACACTATAAACTTCTATAGCCAAATGTTTGTGGACAATTGGCCATCTCATCCATCTATATGATATGTGGACACCTCTCAAAATTATGGAGGCCAGGTGTTTCCAGTGAAGGGCTTTGTTAATGTTACAACATATTAAGGCATTTTAAATCCAGATAGGCAGCCCGGAGAGATTTTCCTGAACATTATGAAGGAAGTCACAGGTCACAAGGGCACAGAACCCTTATTTTATAAAAAAATAATCTAGCAAGGCCCCATTAAAAAGTAACTGCTATAAAGCATACAGCACATATGTCAAACGCAAGGCCCGCAGTCGGAGTCATGTGGTCCTCGCACCCAGTTTTGCAGCCGGAATGTGGCAGAACTCTATTTCACCACCTATACTGTAGCGTGGTGACAGTACCTCCAAGCAGCACACCCTACATACGTTTCGTCATTAGACGTCTTCACAGGGCAGTCGTGAAGTTGTACTCCTTTGCTCCTGTATGCTGTGTGAAGGGGGGTGGGCCTTTCTTCCAATCAACTCTCACACACTGTAACTACAACTCCCCACTGAAAGGAATTCTGGTTCTAGACGACCATCCTTGGTTAATTCAGGCAGACCACCAGGATCCTTGGATCTGTGAGAGACCACATTTTCGTCATTAGACGTCCTCACAGGGCAGTCGTGAAGTTGTGCCCCATGGAGATGTCTAACAACGAAGCTTACGTAGGGTGTGCTGCTTGAAGGTATCGTCGCCACGCTGCTTGCGGTATTGACAGATCGGGAGAGAGCCCATATATGTATCTATGCCTATATGCCTGTCGGTAGACACCTCCATATGTGAGTGTACAGTGATTTTAATAAAATAAGGATTTAAAAAAGGGATTTTATGCTATGCTGCTCTTCTTTTCCACTTTTTGCATTCTCCTGGAGACACTGATCGGTAACAGCGGAGGATCGCTGGGATCATCCATTACAGATCCACAGAGTATTGAGCCCTGTAAAGCCTGTCTGCCTGCGGATCACCATAACAATATGGAGTACTGAGAGTGGAGGAGTGTGGAAATCTACCATTACAGAGCTACAGATCATTGGACCCTGCAGAGGGAAATGCCTGTTTGCTGGTCTATCAAATCCCAGACACTAAACATCAGTGAGTGATCTCGATCATAAGCGGTGGAGGATTAGTCACTAGATGCTGTGTTAGTAATAAGAAGAAGGATTACACTGTTATTTGCCATACTTGGATATATACGAATAGGAAAATCATATTGTGGACCTTTAGATAAATGCACACTTTTTGGACATATGATTATATACAGTATATATTTATATCATTTTTTTGCTATTAGAACACTTTTCTTTTCACTAATATTTTGCACATGTTATTATCACTGCAGGATCACTGGGTACTAATATTTAGAGTAATCACCACTTGGTTGCCATACAGAGGTAAAGCCTAGCCAATAGATTCAGGGGTCAGGAATGGATAACCTATAGGGCAAAGAAGCAAGGAATAAAAGTAAGGTACAGCCCAGCGTGCAGGGGTCAGGAGCATGTAATGTACGTAATGCAGAGGTCAGGAGTATCTGCACTGTATTGCACAGCACCCTCTATTCATTCATTCCACACCCTTTATTCATACCACAGCAGTGCCCCCTATTTTGACATTTGGCATTTTGGAAAAACACATACCCACCTTCATTCATAGACTCACATACATACATGTACTTGCATCCACATACACACACTCACATCCACACACATTCACCTACATCTACACACACACTAGCCTTTCTCTTTTGGCTCACATGGCTGGTTGTCCTTCCAGCCTTCAGTTCCTTGTCCTTGCTTCTGCTAACAGGAAAACTTGAAGGTGGGGTTCCTGAAGAGAAGTAGCATGATGGGTTGTGCCTTGCTTAGGGCCCCCTTCCTCATCCATGTACCAAGCTGTGATTGCCTGGAACATGTGAATAAGTCACAGCACCAGAGAACATGGGCTACAGTGGTGTTGGGTACCAGACAAGAGATGCAATGCATGTGTCCTGCTTGATGCTAGCAATGCCCATGATGGCAGGAGTGATCTACCTGTCAAACGGCCTTGATTGACCTGTTGTTGACTCCTGCTTTTGTGTGATTTCAGCCTTGTGGGGACAATTTTGGGAAGGGCCTTTTTTCACCAGCATAGCTGTGCCCATGTGTGCAAAGGCAGCTCCATGAAGTTGAGTTAAAATGGTTGTAAACCTCAGTCATGAAATCTGAACTAAGCACATATCTGTAATGTTTACTTGTCTATCTCCAACGAGTGTAGTTTCTCTCTGGTGCTTCGTTCCTCTGTTATCAGCATGAGTCACTTCTGACAAGTTTTCCCAACACATGAGATAAAGTTGTGACTCGGAGATGAGATCAGCACGCAGCTTGTCTATTCAGAACAGCTCTGCATCCTTCCTTTGCTCCTGTATGCTGTGTGAAGGGGGGTGGGCCTTTCTTCCAATCAACTCTCACACACTGTAACTGCAACTCCCCACTGAAAGGAATTCTGGTTCTAGACGACCATCCTTGGTTAATTCAGGCAGACCACCAGGATCCTTGGATCTGTGAGAGACCACATGAGACACGGGAAACAAGCTGGAGTGTGTTCATAAGATCTCTGACATTATTGAATACAACAATAGTATATATACCAGTAAAAATACATGTCTAAGGGTTATTCAAACTTTATACTCAGTACTTTCTCATCAAGAGTTAGGCTGCTTGACTAGATAACAAGAAATAACTGAGGACTTGCCGACACAATCTCATAGGGTGTAGTGGTTCTATGCAAACTTTTAAGCTGATTATGGCAAAACTCACACACACAAAACATTCACTTCTACTTTTATGTAAAATGGAAGAGAATCTAAGTTGGAGTCAGTTGTTTATACATTCTATTACACCCACCCCTCCTCTGTGATACTAATGCCCTGTACACACGATCGGACATTGATCGGACATTCCAACAACAAAATCCGTGGATTTTTTCCGACGGATGTTGTCTCAAACTTGTCTTGCATACACACAGTCGCACAAAGTTGTCGGAAAATCCGATCATTCTGAACGCGGTGACGTAAAACACGTACGTCAGGATTATAAACAAGGCAGTAGTCAATAGATTTAGTCTCTTAATTTATTCTGAGCATGCGTGGCACTTTGTGCGTCGGATTTGTGTACACACGATCGGAATTTAACCAATTGGATTTTGTTGTTGGAAAATTTTATCTCCTGCTCTCAAACTTTGTGTGTCGGAAATTCCGACAGAAAAAGTCCGATGGAGCCCACACACGATCGGAATTTCCGACAACACAATCCGATCGCACTTTTTCCGTCGGAAAATCCGACAGTGTGTACAGGGCATAACAGAAGAAGGATTTTAACATGATTCTGGCCTTTTGAGGGGATGTAGGGAAGAGAAGACTGCAGATAAACAAGTAAAACTTACAGTATGTAGGGTCATTTGTTTTATGACTGTGTATCACCTGAGGCCTTTCACTTCACTGGGTATATCAGAGGATTTACAACCACTTTAAGCAAAGAGGAAGTCAAATGGCCCACAGAAAACCCTGACCTCAACCCTACTGAACACCTTTGGGATGAATAGGCAGGTTGATTGTGAGCCAGGTCTCCTCATCCAACGTCAGTACCTAAAAGTGCAAATTCTCAGGTATCCACAAACCTTTTGGCTATTGTATATAGTTATCCATCCACACAAATATTATATTTATATATTCCTCTGACCACACTTGAATATATGATACCCTAACTGCACACAAGTATATATACATTCCAATGAACATTCCTCCGGCCCCACACTAGTATGTGTTGAGGCCATTCATGTCATGAGGTCATTCAAAATTGGTTGACAGGTGCATCAGTTCTGCAGATGGCTTCCATCTGACCCGTATTTACTCTGTTTCAGGCGTTTTTTGCATTCCCATAGACTTGAAGGTGAATACCAAGTATGTTTGTGGCAACACAAACTGGTACTCTGACTACACTGGAGTATAAATTCGTCTAAACACATAAGTATATTTTTCTTTGACCACACATGAGGATACACACACTAGTACATAGTTCTCGGACCACACATGAATATTTATTCCTTTGATCATGTATGAGTATATATTCCTCTGACCACACACAAGCATATATTCATCTGACCACATACAAGAATATATACCTCTAAACACATGAGTATATAGTCTTCTGACCACACGTGAATATGTATTCGTCTGACCATGTATGAGTATACACTCACCGGCCACTTTATTAGGTACACCTGTTCAGTTGATTGGTAACAAATTGCTAATCAGCCAATCACATGGCAGCAACTTAATGCATTTGTGCATCTAGACGTGGTGAAGACAACTTGCTGATTTTCAAAACGAGCATCAGAATGGAGAATAAAGGGGATTTAAAGGAGAAGTCCAGCCTGAGCTTTTTAGGCTGGGCTTCTTCTCTCGGTCAGAGGAGTGCAAATCGTTTTGCACTGCTGTGACCTGTTTTCAGAGGAGAGCGGTTTGAAGTCTGCTCTCCGCTGACCTCACTGCTATCAGTCGAGGCGCCGCGTCATCCCGGCTTCCCAAGTCTGGATCCGCCTGCTGCCTTGACTCATGGCAGTCTCAGCAAGCCGCTGAGACAGCCGCTCTCCGCCCCTCTACAGCTCAGCGCTCCAATGAGCGTGGAGAAGCAGAGAGGAGAGACGCTGACTGACAGGCAGCAGCTCTCCTCTCGGGGATCTGTGGGAACCGAGCCATAGGTGGTGTTCGGTAGCTTGGTCCTGTGCATCGGCCTGATGCTGCATCCACCTAGATAAGTATGAATCTAAAAAAAAAAAAAAAACATACTTCTCTTTTAAGTGACTTTGAACGTGGCATGGTTGTTGGTGTCAGACGGACTGGTCTGAGTATTTCAAAAATTGCTGATCTGCTGGGATTTTCAAGCACAACCATCTCTAGGGCTTACATAGAATGGTCCGAAAAAGAGAAAATATCCAGTGAGCGGCAGTTGTGTGGAGGAAAATGCCATGTTGATGTCAGAGATCAGAGGAGAATGGGCAGACTGATTCGAGATGATAGAAAAGCAACAGTAACTCAAATAACCACTCGTTACATCCAAGGTATGCAAAATACCATCTCTAAACACACAACACATTGAACCTTGAAACAGATGGGCTACAGCAGCAAAAGACCACAAAGGGGGCCACTCCTGTCAGCTAAGAATAGGAAACTGAGGCTGCAATTCACACAGGTTCACCAAAATTGGACAATAGAATATTGGAAAAACATTGCCTGATCTGATGAGTCTCGATTTCAGCTGTGACATTCAGATGGTCAGAATTTGGCGTAAACAACATAAAATCATGGATCCATCCTGCCTTGTATCAACGGTTCAGGCTGGTGGTGGTGGTGTAATGGTGTGGGGGATATTTTCTTGGCATACTTTGGGCCCCTTAGTACCAAATTAGCATCATTCAACCGCTTCAGCCCCAGAAGATTTTACCCTCTTTCTGACCAGAGCACATTTTGCGATTTGGCACTGCGTCGTTTTAACGATCGTGTGATGTTGCACCCAAACAAAATTGACGTCCTTTTTTTCCAACAAATAGAGCTTTCTTTTGGTGGTATTTGATCATCACTGCGGTTTTTATTTTTTTGCGCTATAAACAAAAAAAGAGCGACAATTTTGAAAAAAAAGCAATATTTTTTACTTTTTGCTATAATAAATATCCCCAAAAAATATATTAAAAAAATAATTTTTTCCTCAGTTTAGGCCGATATGTGTTCTCCTACATATTTTTGGTAAAAAAAATTGCAATAAGCATATATTGATTGGTTTGCGCAAAAGTTATAGTGTCTGCAAAATAGGGGATAGTTTTATGGCATTTTTACTATTATTTTTTTTTTTTCTTATTAGTAATGGCGGTGATCTGCGATTTTTATCATGACTGCGACATTATGGTGGATACTTTTGACACTATTTTGGGACCATTGTCATTTATACAGCGATCAGTGCTATAAAAATGCACTGATTACTATGTAAATGACACTGTCAGGGAAGGGGTTAAACACTAGGGGGCGATTAAGGGGTTAAGTGTGTCCTAGGGAGTGATTCTAACTGTGTGGGGGATGGGCTACCACTGACATGACAGCGATCACTGCTCCCGATGACAGGAAGCAGTGATCTCTCTCATGTCACTAGGCAGAACTGGGAAATGCCTTGTTTACATAGGCATCTCCCCGTTCTGCCGCTCCGTGACACGATCACGGTCCCCCGGTGGACATCGAGTCCAGGGGACCCGTGGGCACGGTTACGCTGTATGCGGCACGCCTGCTAGCCTCTCCAATTAAAGGGGACATACAGGTACGCCTACTTGCCCACTGCTGCCATTGTGCCGACGTATATCAGCGTGCGGCGGTCGGCAAGTGGTTAAACACTACGGCCTACCTGGGTATTGTTGCTGACCATGTCCATCCCTTTATGACTACAGTGTACACATCTTCTGATGGCTCCTTCCAGTAGGATAATGCAGCAGGTCACAAAGCTCCGATCATCTCACCACTGGACAATGAGGTCACTGAACTTCAATGGCCTCCACAATCACCAGATCTCAAACCAATAGAGCACCTTTGGGGTGTGGTGGAACGGGTGAATTGCATCATGGATGTGCAGCCAACAAATCTGCAGCAACTGCGTGATGCTATCATGTCAATATGGATCGAAATCTTTGAGGAATGTTTCCACCACCTTGTTGAATCCATGCCATAAAGAATTAAGGCAGTTCTGAAGGCAAAAGGGGGTCCAAGCCATTACTAGGAAGATGTACCTAATAAAGTAGCGGGTGAGTACATATTCCTCTGGGCAACACAAATATATATTCCTCTGACCACCCAAGAGTATTTATCTCTCCAGCCGCATGTGAGGCACTGTTTAATATTCCGTGTATGTGAATGCGGCTCAGCGCACTGCAGAGGATGGGAGAATGTAGATAACTCATATGATAGTGAACCCTTATGACTCGGTACATAGGACTTGGTGACAGGTGAAGCGGTTAAAATGGAATAGATGATGTCGCCGATATCTGCCTCTGTCCATCAGCCTGTGAAAGGAGGAAATGACAATCCTTTTCCTATGACTATTGTATGAGCTGAAAGAGTACATGAATTTTCATGATGTCAAAAGCCAGTATCTGTGGAGGTTATCCATGAGATGTGTACGGTGTATGGAGCAGATCGAATGCAAAATTATTTAAAGAACTTGCTTACGACAAGCAAAATGATTCAGAGAATTGCTGCCGCAATCAAAGCAACGGTGCGCATTAACATTTTTATTTAATTTCCCCAAAATCTGAATATTACGCTGTTTAAGGCTAGAATCAAACCAAGTGTGTTGGGTTTAGTTAGTCATGTTGATGCGCGTTCAACACACTTGAGCTGATGTGCATTGATGTGCTTTTTTATTAATACATTACATTGTATTGATGTGTGTATTTTTCCCATAGCCGAAGCAAAAATACTTTATTTTTGTTTCCAAAGGTTAGTGTGAACTGGGCTTAATGGAAACAATCGATTTCAGCTTGTCGTTGTGGTGGGGCTAAGTGGAGAATAACAAAGAATTTAAGGTTTAATGTGTATCCTCACAGGGTGACACTGTGGACACACAGATAATAATATGCCAACGTCCCAATATAATTTAAGAAGAAAGAATTGAAAATTGAAAGATGGACTTTATAGGCACACACATAGAATAAATATGAAAAGAATGAAAATAAATATGAAAAAAAAATAAATAAATTGAAGTTTTTAATTGGATAAAGTTAAAATCATGGTTTACAAACATATATTAAAAAAAAAAAAAGAAAAAGAAAACATTATAATATTCTATGACCCCAAAGACTCAAATAATACCTCCAAATTATATTTTCTAGTCCAGATCAGTACAATATTTAAGATAACCAGTAGCAGCACCCAGTAGGAATGAGGTGCGTGGAGTGGTTGAGTCACAATATGAGGTCACACAGAGGGTTCGCTCTACATGTTACGCGCACATTTGCGCTTCTTCAGGAGCTTGCAGATATGATAAGAAGGTCTCTAATTAACACAGTATAGAAACTATGTAGTAAATGTGGATCAAACAATGGTCACCAGCTGTCTATAGTGCTGGATACTGGCCTGTTTTAGCTATCTGATCTCGTTACTTAAATGCTTGGGACAATTTGTTTGATCTACATTTACTACACAGTTTCTATACGGTGTTATTTAGAGACCTTCTTATTATATCTGCAAGCTCCTGAAGAAGTGAACATGTGCGCGTAACATGTAGAGCGAACCCTATATTGTGACTCAACCACTCCACGCACCCTATTCCTACTGGATGCTGCTGCTGGTTATCTTTAACCACTTGCCGACTAGTACTGCGGCAGAATGTCACGGCTGGGCGAAACGACGTTATGTAACGTTGCTTCGCCCTGTGGCCACTAGGGGCGTGCTGCTCGCCCACGGAAACCGATGCGAGTGCCCGGCGGTCGCGATCACCGCCGGCTCCCGCATTCGCTTGGGGCACACCGAGAACCGGGATCTGTGTGTGTAAACACACAGTTTCTGGTTCTCTGAGGGGAGAAGTGATACAGAGTATGAACAGCGATCTGTCATCTCACTTACACAGTCCCCTCCCCCTTCAGTTAGAATCACCTCCCAGGGAACACAATTAACCCCTTGATCGCCCTCTAGTGTTAACATTTTTACAGTAATCAATGCATTTTTATAGCACCGATCGCTGTATAAATGCCAATGGTCCCAAAAATGTGTCAAAATTGTCCAACGTGTCCGCCATAATCTCGCAGTCCCGATAAAAATCGCAGATCACCGCCATTACTAGTAAAAAAAAAATTATAACAAAAATGCCACTAAACTGTCCTCTATTTTGTAGACGCTATAACTTTTGTGCAAACCAATCAATATACGCTTATTGCAATTTTTTTTTACCAAAAATATGTAGAAGAATACGTATCGGCCTAAACTGAGGGGAAAAAAAGGCTTTTCATATATTTTTGGGGGATATTTATTATAGTAAAAAATAATGCATTTTTTTTCAAAATCGTCACTCTTTTTTGTTTATAGTGCAAAAAATAAAAACCGCAGAGGTGATCAAATACCACCAAAAGTA
This sequence comes from Aquarana catesbeiana, assembly GCF_042186555.1. Lineage (NCBI taxonomy): Eukaryota > Metazoa > Chordata > Amphibia > Anura > Ranidae > Aquarana > Aquarana catesbeiana. The sequence goes on from NC_133324.1 coordinate 916,452,471, forward strand.
TACAACGCTGCGCCAATCCCGGTGAGCGATATATTCTATTACCCACTTAAGGACCGAGCCTCTTTCTGAAATTTGTTGTCTACAATTTAATAACAGTTTTTTTGCTAGAAAATTACTTAGAACCCCCAAACATTATATATATATATATATATATATTTTTTTTTTTTTCTAACACCCTAGAGAATAAAATGGAGATCATTGCAATACTTTCTGTCACACCATATTTGTGCAGCGGTCTTACAAGAGCACTTTTTTTGGAAAAAAATACACTTTTTTGAATTAAAAAATAAGACAACAGTAAAGTTAGCCCAATTTTTTATTATATTGTGAAAGATAATGTTACGCCGAGTAAATTGATACCCAACATGTCAAGCTTCAAAATTGTGCCCACTCGTGGAATGGCAACAAATTTTTACCCTTAAAAATCTCCATAGGAGATGTTTAAAAAATTCTATAGGTTGCATATTTTGAGTTACAGAGGAGGTCTAGGGCTAGAATTATTGCTCTCACTCTAACGATCGCGGCGATACCTCACATGTATGGTTTGAACACCGTTTTCATATGCGGGCGCTACTCACGTATGCGTTCACTTCTGCACGCGAGCTCGTCGGGACAGGGTCCATTTAAAAAAACATTTTTCCTTATTTATTTTACCTTTTATTTTTTTATTTTTACACTGTTCTTTTTTTAAAAAAAATTGTGTCACTTTTATTTCTATTACGAGTAATGTAAACATTGTAAAAAATCATGACAGAACCTCTTAAATATGAGATCTGGGGCCAAAAAGAACTCAGATCTCATATTTACACAAAAATGCAATAAAAAAAAAAAAAAAATAATAATTTTGTCATTTGAAAAAAAAAAAAAAAAAAAGGCCCTTTAAGAGCTACGGGCGGAAGTGATGTTTTGACATCACTTCCACCCTGCAATGACATGGAGATGGGTGGGAGCAATCTTCCCCTCACTCGTCTCCATGTCATGCTAGGGAGAGGATCCGATCGCCTCCGCCACTACTGGCGGCTCTGGTAAGCGGCAGAGGGCACCGGAGCACGGCGGGAGGGGGGGCCCTCTCTCGCGCTGATAAAAGTGATCTTGTGGCGAATCCGCCACAGAGACCACTTTTATCTTGAAGCGGACCGCCCACTGAAGAAGAGGATACCAGGGTTATGGCAGCTAGATGCTGCCATAACAACGATATTCCTCTTCAAAGTACCAATGTATAAGGACGGTGGGCTGTACGTAAGTGGTTAATGAATACAGAGCCTGCTCAGATTGGAGTACCAACCTCTGCCAATCCAAGCAGGCTACATACAGTAGCCTGCTCGGATTGGCTTTGAGAGTCAGAGAGGCGCAGGCTGCTGATGTTACAGCCTCTGCCAATCCGAGCAGGCTTTGTATTCATGAATAGAATACATTGCTTGCCGTGATTGGCTCAGTGCGGTATGGCTCCAGCTCCAGCAAGAAGAAGGAAATGTAGGGAATATGAAGCCTCGGAAGGGGGGTCATCTTATACAGTGAGTATAGGCAAAAACTGTAGAAAAACAGTAAAATTGGGGGGGTCGCCTTATACACCAGAAAATACGGTATTAGAATTCCCTTTATATCATATGTGTATAAAAAAAAAAACATGTTTTCAATGTCAAAGCTTTCTAGATGTTTTAATATGTTTTGTCAAAACACACCAACGTATTACAGTTTATGAACAATTACACTGTAATGCAGGGGTAGGCAACCTTTGAGAGGTGGAGATCTACCTGGACAACAAGGAAGAGATCATAGGTCCCTGGGGTGTGGCACCCTTTTTTTTTCTTTTTTAAGAAGTTAATCAGCAAGCCCCCAATGAAAAGTAAGGACAGGACAGCATCAATTAAGTAAGGACAGGACAATTTATTTCTCAGTTTAGGCTGATATGTATTCTTCTACATATTTTGTAAATAAGTGTTTATTGGTTGGTTTGCACAAAAGTTATAGTGTCTACAAAATAGGGGATAGATTTATGGCATTTTTATTATTATTTTTTTTTTATTAGTAATGGCGGTGATCTGCAATTTTTATCAGGACTGTGACATTGCGACGGACAGATCGAACACTTTTGACACTATTTTTTATACAGCGATCACAGCTAAAAATAGCCACTGATTACTGTGTAAATGTCAGTGGCAGGGAAGGGGTTAAACACCAGGGGGCGATCAAGGGGTTAACTGTGTTCCCTCAGCATGTTCTAACTGTAGGGGGGGGGGACTACCTAGAACATGATAGAGATCACTGCTCCAGATGACAGGGAGCAGTAGATCCCTGTCATGTCATTAGGCAGAACAGGGAAATGCGTTGTTTACACAATACTAAATCCCTAAAGACTCCAATAGAGGGAGCTGAATAATGTAGAGGGTTAAATAATGAAGCATTGGATAAAATAGTATGTTCAAATTTAGATGGAATAGTGGTCCTATTGCGAATAGGGTTCGAAATAATATACCTCTGGACATTAAGTTTTCTAAAAAATATTTGTGAATGTCCATATAGGTTTCAAATTTATTTAGGGGACGAGGGGGGACGAATTTAGGGCCATTTTTTGAAACCACCTTCTCTCCATGGGAAAGGGTGGCTGTGCTTAGGTTAAACAGCCCAGCATCCGTTATGCCGCGTACACACGAGGGAAATGTCCAACAGAAAAAGTCCAACGGAAGCTTTTCATCGTCTATTCCGATCGTGTGTATGCCTCATCGGACTTTCTTTTTCGAAAATTCTGGCGGACCTAGAAATGGAACATGTTCTAAATATTTCCGATGGGACCAATTCCTATCGGGAAAACCGCTCGTCTGTATGCTGTTCCGACGGACCAAAAACGACGCATGCTCTGAAGCAAGTGCAAGACGGAAGCTATTGGTTACTGGCTATTGAACTTCCTTTTTCTAGTCCCGTCGTACGTATTGTACGTCACTGAGTTCTAGACGGCCAGACTTTGGTGTGACCGTGTGTAGGCAAGACCGCTTGAGCGGAATTCCGTCGGAGAAACCTTCGGAATTTATTCAGACGGCAAAACCGGTGGTGTGTACAGGACATTAGACCCGTCTTCTTTTTAGACCTTGTTCTTCCCCTCCCTCTGGCCCCTCATTTGGTTCTATATTTCTTTTTTGACTTGCTCTCTCCACGGGAAAAAAAAAACTTCCATTGGTTGGATGGTTATTAGTGGGCTGTGGGAGTGCATAATCATTATAATCAACCCAGTGACCACCCACTATTATCCCTACCATATGCATAAGGGCTCCCAGGGGAAAAGTTGCCACTGTGAACCCAAGAGTTGTTATTATGGCCATGTGGAGGTCCTTTGCTGTGAATGTTGTACTGTATATCTATCATTCTCATCCCATAGTGTTATGGGATGTAGTAGGTGTATGATGCGGAGGACGCCCACCTCCTCTGTTTCCCCTTTTGGGGCTTCCCCTACCCAGACAGGAATGGTTATTAGATGGTTGTCCATAGGTGGACCTAGGAGAATCAGTGCTTCCTCCCTGGTGCACAGAATGCTGAAAAAAGCCTGGGGTCCCCTGAGGAGGACAGGGCGGCCCATTAGGTATTTTAGCAATACCCGAAGTAGCACTGATGTTAGATTGCTCCTTACACTGCCATTTGAAAACTCTATTATTTTTGTAATCCTGAATGTCTCTAATATATTTTTTTTCTTTTTAGTTTTTTGCTCAGCCTCCTCTTTCTCTAAGTGTTTCCTGAGGTTAATAGGATCTTATTTTTCCCTCAGCTTGACAATTTCCTCATCTATTTTTGTTCATTTCCTTCTTTTGCAAGTAATGAGGAAATTAAGAAGGGACAGGCCTGCCTTATTGAAATACTGAAACCATTCAGTAGTATCGGTATTAGGGATGGGCGAATGATTCGGCCCAAGCAATAAGTTCGGCCGAACTTTTGCTGTTTGGACGTTCGACGAACAGCCGAACAAACGGGTCATTCGACCGTTTGTTCGCCCCCCCGAACCAACCACAATGCATTGCGCCGATGAACAGTGCATTGCAAGCCCTGATTGGCTGAAGCAGTGAAAGCTTCAGCCAATCAGGGCACAGAGCACTGTCAGAGTCATGATTGGACACTGTCATCATGACTTTATCCAATCATAGCTCATTCCCGCCCCACAGTATAAAAGTATTTTTTCAATGGCAGGCATTTTCAGTGTGATTTTGTGTGGAGAGAGATAGAACAGAGCTCCATTCAGAGCTATTAGTTAGTGTGCTATACTGTGCGATTTTGCTTCAATTGTCAGTGTAGAATATTAGTTTAGTGTCAGTCTAGGGATAGTGTGAGTGTAGTGAGGAGGACCATCATTCAGCTTTGCATAGTGTGCAGCTAGAGTTGGGACAGCTCAGATAGTTTCACTGTAGTGTAGTGAGACCATGTCAGTAATCTTTACATTAGTGTATAGCTATAGTAGGGACAGTTCAAATAGCGTCAGTGTAGTGACAGTTAAACACTGTCTATTTGATTGCGTTACTGCCAGTTTAACGCCATTTACTTCTGTGTGCGTGTCAGCCCTTCCTTCTCTGAGCTGGCTACTCAGCTGTCAGCTAATTGCCAGCTCCTTTCTCTCCACAGTTACTCAGCTGTTGATGATGTCTTGCTCACCAGTCCTGTCTACTTAAGACGTCCAGCCCAGAGGATCTCTGCCTTCGACTTAGTCAACATCACAGAGACGCTCTCCTGCATTCCTGTTAAAAGAGTTGCTTGGCTGACATCCTTTCTGGCGCCAGATCCTGCTTGCTGTTTTACTACGCTCATCTCCGGCTCCCTGACGTTTGGCCTGTCTGACTATCCGTTCCAGTTCCTGAACGTTTTGACTACGTTTTGTTCTATTTTACTTTTATTATTAAACAAGTGTGATTTAACTGTACTTCTGTCTCGGTCTGATTTCATGGTTTCTGACAGTAGGCGAAGGCCATGAATTCAGAAGATACAGTCAATCCACTTGTTGGTAATATGTTTTCCAGATTGGATGAGCAAGATCACCTTATGGATCAGTTTGCCATGGTGTTACAAACGCTCCTGAGTCGCACGGCTCACCTGGCATCTCCCACTGTGGCTGCTCCGGTACAACCTGAGTTGCAGGCCATCCCTGCTGCTGTGCCAGTCTCTGTTCAGTCACCCACCTCGAGTATTATCTCTATAAGAGGTATGTCTGGTTTCGCTCCACTTCCCCAGCGATTTGGGGACAATCCAGTTCAATGCAGAGGGTTTCTCAACCAGGTTGAGATATACTTTGATATGCTGCCCCAGGCGTTTCCCGAGGACAGAAGCAAAGTAGGTTTCATGGTATCTTTGCTTTCTGAGAGAGCCTTGGCCTGGGCAAACCCTCTATGGGAGACGCAAAAACCTGTTGTCTTGAGTTACCCTGGCTTTCTGGCCTCCTTTAAAAGGGTATTTGACTTTCCCGCATGCTCCACTTCTGCTGCCAAGTGCCTCATGTCCATCAAACATAGTACGAGAACTGTTGCCGACTACGCCATTAAATTCCATACTCTGGCAACAGAGGCTTGGAACAATGAAGCCCTTGTGGCTGCTTTTTTTCATGGTCTCTCGGATTCCATCAAGGATGAGATTGCAGACCGAGATATACTCACTGAGCTGGAGAAGTTGATTACGTTTGCCATCCTCATTGACTCCAGACTCCACACTTGGGCTTCAAGCCTCTCTTTGCGGATGAGAGAACCTTTAGGAGGAGGAAGAGATTGTGCCTTTGTTGTGGATCAGCAGGTAACTTTTTGAAGTCTTGTCCTACCCGTCCAGGGAACGCCCAAACCTTGAGGTCCTGTCACGGAAAGACCTTAGGTGGCGTTGTTTCGTCCCCAGTTATGCAGAAGGATAAGCCCCTGGTTTTGGTTACCCTTTCTTGGGCTGAGTCGTCCGTCGAGATACAGGCTCTAATCGACTCTGGGGCTGCAGGCCTGTTCATTGATGCTGCCTTTGTATCAAAGCACTCAATTCTGCTGTAGCTGCGTGACACTCCACTTGCCACTGAGGTTCTTAACAGGAGACCCCTACAGCCTGCCCATGTGCCTCATGAGACGGTTCCATTGTCCATGGCCTTAGGGTCTCTTCACCATGAAGATAATCCAATTCCAAGTTATTTCCTCACCTAAGTTTCCGCTGGCTATTGGTTATCCTTGGTTACAGAGGCACAACCCTTCTTTTGATTGTCTCCATGCTGAGGTTCTCTCCTGGTCACCACAATGCAGTAAGACATGCTTCCAGAAGGTAGCCAAGGTCCCGTGCACCTCTTCACTCTCCTCCCTGCAGGAGGAGTACTGGGACTTTAGCGATGTCTTTGACAAAGGTCAAGCGGGTAGTTTGCCTCCACACTGGCTGTATGATTGCGCAATTGACCTTCAACCTGGTGCCATACCCCTCGTGACCGGGTTTACCCTTTGTTGGTCTTGGAGTATAAGTCCATATAGGAGTATGTTGCAGACGCACTTTATCAAGGTTCCATCCGCAAATCCTTATCCCTTGCTGGTGCTGGTTTCTTCTTCATGAAGAAGAGTGGTGACCTTGTATTGTTTATAGGGGTCTCAGTCGTGAAATGACTGAGACCACTTAAGGACTAGCCTCTTTTTGGATTTTAGGTGTTTACATGTTTAAAACAGGTTTTTTTGCTAGAAAATTACTTAGAACCCCCAAACATTATATATTGTTTTTTTTCTAACACCCTAGAGAATAAAATGGCGGTCATTGCAATACTTTTTTTTGCACCGTATTTGCGCAGCGGTCTTATAAGCGCACTTTTTTTGGAAAAAATTCACTTTTTTGAATAAAAAAATAAGACAACAGTAAAGTTAGCCCAGTTTTTTTTTTTTATATTGTGAAATATAATGTTACGCCAAGTAAATTGATACCGAACATGTCACGCTTCAAAATTGCGCCCGCTCGTGGAATAGCGTCAAACTTTTACCCTTAAAAATCTCCATAGGCGACGTTTAAAAAATTCTACAGGTTGCATGTTTTGCGTTACAGAGGAGGTCTAGGGCTAGAATTATTGCTCTCGCTCTACCGGCGATACCTCACATGTGTGGTTTGACCACCGTTTTCATATGCGGGCGCTACTCACATGTGCGTTCGCTTCTGCGCGCGAGCTCGTCGGGACAGGGCGCTTTAAAAAAGTTTTTTTTTATTATTATTTATTTTACTTTATTTATTTTTTTCACTGTTTTAAAAAAAAAATAAAAATTGGATCACTTTTATTCCTATTTCAAGGAATGTGAACATCCCTTGTAATAGAAAAAATCATGACGGTCCTCTTAAATGAGATCTGGGGTCAAAAAGTCCTCAGATCTCATATTTAGACTAAAATGCAAAAAAAAAAAAAAAAAAAGTCGTTTAAAAAAATGACACAAAAAAAATGTGCCTTTAAGAGAAGTGGGCGGAGCCGACGTAATGACGCCGCTCCAGCCGTCCCATGGTATAGAGACGGGTGGGCGCCATCTTAGCCTCACTCGTCTCTATACTGAGGAACAGAAAGGACCCGATCGCCTCCGCCGATACCGATGGCTCCGGTAAGCGGCGGAGGGCGCGGGAGAGCGGCGGGTGGCACCTCTCCCGCCGCAGATAACGGTGATCTCACGGCGAACCTGCCGCAGAGACCACCATTATCGTGTACAGGATCGCCGGCCCTAAAGATGGATACCTCGGTTGTGGCAGCAGCTGCTGCCGTTACCGAGATATCCATCTTTAAAGTGATGACGTATATATACAGTGGCCGGTCCTTAAGTGGTTAAGAATGCCTATCCAATCACGTTGATTACGGAGTTATTTGAGGGAGAAACGTTTTTCAAGAAGCTTGATTTGAGAGGGGCATACAATCTCGTGAGGATTAAGGAGGGCGACGAGTGGAAAACTGCGTTTAAAACCAGAACAGGCCATTATGAGTACCTCGTAATTATTATTATTATTATTATACAATATTTATATAGCGCCAACAGTTTACGTAGCGCTTTACAACTTGAGGGTAGACAGTACAAATACAATACAATTTGATACAGTAGGAATCAGAGGGCCCTGCTCACTTAGAGCTTACAATCTAAGAGGGAAGGTTAAGAGATACAAGAGGTAATAGCTGTGGGTGATGTGCTGATTGAGAAGATAAATGTACAGTTGTTAGGTGGGGGCCAGATAGGCTTCTCTGAAGAGATGAGTTTTCAGGGATCGTCTGAAAGTGGATAAGGTAGGAGAAAATCGGACGGATTGGGGAAGAGCATTCCAGAGGATGGGGGAGGCTCTGGAGAAGTCCTGAAGGCGAGCATGGGATGAGGTGACAAGGGAGTTTGAGAGCAGGAGGTCTTGGGAGGAGCGAAGAGAACGATTAGGTTGGTATTTTGTGACTAGGTTAGAGATGTAGCTAGGGGCCAGGTTGTGGATGGCTTTGTAAGTTATAGTTAGTATCTTGAATTTAATTCGGTGACTGAGTGGCAGCCAATGGAGGGATTGGCAGAGGGGTGTAGCAGACGCTGAGCGGTTTGTGTGGTGGATGAGCCTGGCCGCAGCGTTCATGATGGACTGAAGTGGGGCTAGCCTATTTAGAGGTAAACCATTGAGGAGGGAGTTGCAGTAGTCAAGGCGGGAGATGACCAGGGAGTGGATTAGAAGCTTTGTGGTGTCATTGGTTAGGAAGGGGCGTATCTTGGAGATGTTGCGAAGACAGAGGCGGCAAGCTTTGGATAGTGATAGAATGTGGGGTCGAAAGGTTAGTTCAGAGTCCAGGATTACACCTAGGACCTTGGTGTGGGGAGATGGGTTGATAGTTGAGCCGTTGATCTTGACAGGGAGATCAGGGGAAGTGGCACCTGAGGGAGGAAATATCATGAGCTCGGTTTTGGATAGGTTGAGTTTGAGAAAGTGATGTGACATCCAGGCTGATATGTCTGCTAATAAGTTGGTAATGCGTGAGGAGACAGATGGAGAGAGCTGGGGGGTGGAGAGATAGATTTGGGTGTCATCAGCGTAGAGATGATATTTAAAGCCGTGGGAGGCAATCAATTGACCCAGGGAGGTGGTGTAGATTGAGAAAAGGAGAGGTCCGAGAACAGAACCTTGGGGGACCCCGACGGAAAAAGGAAGAGGAGAAGAGGAAGTAATGCCTTTTGGCCTTTGTAACGCCCCGGCAGTTTTCCAGGAATTTATTAACGGTGTCCTCTGAGATTTGTTACAGTTATGTGTGGTGGTTTATCTCAATGATATCCTCATATGTTCCAAGTCCCTGGAGATTCATCACACAGATGTCTGTCGTGTGCTTCAGAAACTAAGAGAGAACAATCTTTATTGTAAATTGGAGAAGTGTGAGCTCCATCGTGAACAGGTTAAATTCCTGGGTTATGTAATTTCCACTGTTGGTTTTTCGATGGACCCAGAGAAACTTTCTGCAGTCCTACAGTGGCCTAGACCTGTGGGTTTACGCCCTCTGTAGTGTTTCCTGGGCTTTGCCAACTATTATCGGAAGTTTATTTGTAACTTCTCATCTCTGGTCAAGCCCCTGACTGATATTACCAGAAAGGACGGTAACCCACAGAGTTGTTCTCTGGAGTCCGTTAAGGCCTTTGAGAGTCTCAAGGCTGCCTTTGTTTCTGCTCCTGTGTTTGGACATCCTGATCCTATGTTACCTTTTATCCTTGAGGTTGATGCTTCCGAGACTGGAGTTGGTGCCCTTATGTCGTCCTACCTCTGAGAGCACTTTGCATCTTTGTGGCTACTTTTCCAAGAAATTGTCACCTGCGGAGTGCAATTACGAGATTGGTGACAGAGAGCTGTTGGCGATCATTTTAGCCGTGAAAGAATGGAGACATCTCCTCAAAGGTACCACTGTGCTGGTTCTCATTCTTACTGACCATAAGAATCTCACATTCTTGAAAGGCGCAATGGGCTCTTTTCTTGTCAAGTTTCAATTACATTGTCTCATTCTTACCTGGTACTAAGAATGTAAGGGCTGACGCCTTGTAACGACAATTTTCCTCCACTTTCACGTTGGAGTCGGTTCCGGTTCCTGTGATTTCTCCTGATCGTATTCTGGCTACGGTTCGCACCAGTCTCACTTCTCCTTTGGGTGACAAAATTCTTACTGCTCAGGTTCATGCTCCTCCTGAGAAAACTTGTGACCGTTGCTTTGTCCCAGAGAGTCTCCATACTGCCATGCTCCAGACTTACCATTCTCCCAAGGCTGCTGGCCACTCTGGGAAAAATCAACTCTTTTGGAACATTTCCCAACAATTCTGGTGGCCTAGTGTACGTGCTTATGTAACCTCCTTCGTAGCTGCCTGTTCCGTGTGTGCTCAGAGTAAGACTCCACAACATCTTGCAGTGGGCCTCCTGCAACCTATACCCAATGGAGGGAGGCCCTGGACCCACCTGTCTATGGATTTAATTGTGGAGTTGCCCAACTCCCAGGGCAACACGGTTATCCTTATGGTGGTTGACCAGTTCTCAAAAATGTCTCATTGTATTCCACTTAAGAAGTTGCCCACTTCTGAGGAACTGGCTTCCATTTTTGCTCGGGAGATCTTTCGCTTACATGGGCTACCCAAGGTGATTGTCTCGGACAGGGGTAGTCAGTTTGTGTCCCAGTTCTGGCAAGCCTTTTGTGCACAGTTCGGAATTCAGCTTGCTTTTTCCTCTGCGTATCACCCGCAGTCTAATGGGGCCGCAGAAGGAGCCAATCAGTCCTTGGAGCAATTCCTACGTTGCTATATTTCTGACCATCATAACAACTGGTCAGACCTATTACCATGGGCAGAGTTTGCTCACAATAGTGCCTTGAATTCTACTTCCCGATTGTCCCCGTTTATGGCAAACTATGGTTTCCAACCTTCCATGTTGCCTGACTCATTTGTTCTGCAGAGTATTCCTGCATTAGAGGATCATCTCTGTGGTCTTTGTTCCACTTGGGCACAAGTCCAGGAGGCTTTGTGACATGCTAATGATAGGTACAGACTCCATGCTGACCGCAGACACCTGCCCACGCCTCCCTACCAGGTTGGGCACAGGGTCTGGCTGTCATCTCGCAACGTCCGACTTCGTGTTCCTTCACTGAAGTTCGCACCTCGGGCCTTTCTGTGTTCTTTGCAGGATTAACCCAGTGGCTTACGCATTTGAACTTCCTGCTAACATGCATATTTCAAATGTATTTCATGTCTGCTTATTAAAACCTTTGGTCTGCAACCGCTTTACCACCTTGGTGCCATGTCCTCACCATGTACAAGTTGAGAACCATGAAGAGTATGAAGTACAGTCCATTGTTGACTCCCGTAGGTTCTGTGGGCGCATACAGTACCTGGTACATTGGAAGGATGTATATGCCCCTGTCCTCCTCCGTAATTTCCATAGACGTTTTCCCCTCAAGCCTGGTGGTCCTCCGAGGGGGAGGGGTCATTGAGGAGGGGGTACTGTCAGGGCTGGGCTCAGCCCTTCCTTCTCTGAGATGGCCACTCAGCTGTTGGCCAATTGCCAGCTCCTATCTCTCCACAGTTACTCAGCTGTTGATGATATCCTGCTCATAAGTCCAGCCCAGAGGATATCTGCCTTCACCTTAGTCAACATCACAGAGACGCAATCCCTGCATTCCTGTTAAAAGAGTTGCTTGGCTAACATCCCTTCTGGCTCCAGTTACTGTCAGTTTAACGCCATATAGTTTTGTGTGCGTTACTGCCAGTTTAACGCCACATAGTTTTGTGCGTTACTGCCTGTTTAATGCCATATAGTTTTGTGCGTTACTGCCAGTTTAATGCCATTTACTTTTGTGTGCGTTACTGCCAGTTTAGCGCCATATAGTTCTGTGCGTCACTGTACGTTTGGCGCATTATATTGCAGTATATTATAGTGTCTGTGTAGTGTGAGTACTCAAATTAAAGTGCACCAAACAACTCTTTACATTGATTAAAGTGCATTTACGTACAGATTTCAACTTCTTTACATTTGCTTATAAGCACCGCCCCCTCCCTCCCAAGAAATGTCTGGGTCTGAGAGGCAGACAATCCCTTGGCACTGTAAGGGGGCCAGCAACAAATGTATTTACAGGCAAAGGTGGACATGGTGATCAGTCCTCAGGCAGGGCATCATTTCCTCTGTTTAGTGAGTTTGCCCGTGCTATTCAGCCACATCATGCAGAGGAGGTGGTGGACTGGCTTACTAAACCTTCCTCATCCTCCTCATCCTCTGTCACGCAAGCAGAGACAAGTGTGCAGTCCCCTGCAGTTGCCAGAGTGGATAAACCTGCCTCCTTGTCTACATCTATTCCTACCATAGCCCCAACATCAGGCATTGAGGAGTCAGCTGAGTTATTTAACCACAGCGTCAGCCACTTGCTCTTTGATGATGTCCAGCCATTACTAGATTCAGATGTTGGTTCCGAGGTTGAGGATGACAGGAACATGAGCCTAGAGAGAGGGAGGAACACTGGCAGACAAATTGGCATTCATGTTCCCCAAGCCGCAGCGTATTGCCAAGTTGTCTCCAGTGGTAATGATGAAGATGGAGGAGATGGAGATGATGATTATAAGGGCACTGATGTGACTTGGGTGCCAGATAGAGCAGAGGAGGAAACTGAAGGTGAGATGACACAACCGCAAGGAGGCCGACATCAAGAAAGAGTAGAGAGAGCAGCCACCCTATTCCATCACATTCTGCCGCTGTTATCTCCCGCCCACTCCCCAAAACTCAGCTGTCTGGGCCTTTTTCAGCACTTCTGCAGCAGATCGCACTGTTGCTATCTGCAAACTGTGTCTCAGGTACATCAAACGTGGCAAAAACACCAACCATATGCATATCATTGCAATTTCTTTTGCGTTCATCAAGAGCACCTCTATAAGGTTACGGTGGGAAGGCGCCCCGACACCCAAAGAGTAATTTTTCTGCACCTGTTTGACAGGTGCATATCATTGCACTGTTTTACAGCAAGGCCAATTCTTGCTTTCATCAAGAGTACCTCTATAGGGTTACGGTGGGAAGGTGCCACCGACACCCAAAGACCAATTTTTACACACCTGTTACCTCAATACAAAGTCAAAGTGACACCAGAATGTATCCAAAAAATCTCTAATATTGTTCCCAGTGCACTACATTGTGGTCTCATCATTCACACTGGCTCCCCAGCTGTTGCTGAGCAAAATAAAGGCAGCTTGCAGGGAAAATGTCATTTTTTTTGGCTTTATAAATGCAATTATTGCTGCAGCAGATTCTAGACATGATATAGATCTGCCACTTTACAGTAGACTAAGCGGACCCCCCCCCAGGCACTATATTGGAAGGAATTTTTCATTTTTAGGCTTTCACTTTAAAAATCAAAAAATCACTGCTCATTTAAGAAAAACGTTTTTCACAAACTTTTTTTTTATTGATACATGTCCCCCAGGGCAGGACCCGGACCCCTATAACCATTGTATACCCAATTACTTGCATATAAGCCTTCAAAATGGGCAATTTTGATTTTTGACGTTCGGGTCCCATTGACTTTAATGGATTTAGTTATTCCGGTCCGAACTTTTGCGGTGTTCAGAAGTTCTGGTGCGAACCGAACAGGGGTCTGTTTGGCCCATCCCTATTATAAGGAGCTAGTTCCCATCGCAAGCTTCTAGGAACTATGTTAGCAGTAATGTATCTTTCTAAAAGAGACACATCCCAATTTACATGTAAATCAGTGGTTAATAGGTTTTTCAGTCTCATGAAAATCCCGATATCATTTTGTGGTTCAGCAGACTCATTAAAGACACTCTCCATACTAAATACATGAGTAGACCTAAAATCAAAAATATCCATAAGAGGACAATCCAGCAGAAGATGAAAAAATATCAAAATCGTCACTTCCTCCTTATATATAGAGGAGGATAGGCGTTCCATGCCTGCCTCCACTATATAAAAGGAGGAAGTGATGATCGGTAACCACGCCCCTGACGACGTTCCTGGACGAAACACGTGAGGTGGAGCTAGGGAGTTTGACGTCACAGCACTACAAATGCTGATCGCGGCCATCTTTCTGGTTGGAAACATAGGATCGTTTTAGGATATGACATGCTTGTTTTTATTACATGAAATGTGAGTATTCTGGAGTTATTACTTGGAATAAATGTAACCTGTTTCAATATACTGCACTATGGGGAGTTTCTTTCTTTTATCCTATGCATGAAATTTAAGGATCTTATATGTGAGGACCATACGAGATACACCTGTCTGATAGCTGAGTGGAGTCGTGATCGCTTTTGTGGATATCTCATGACTGCTTGACCACCTATAATCTAGCGGTCTATTTCTTGCGGTAATAAGCTTGATATACTGGTGTCCGGTGGAGGATTTGTTATTCACCTTACCCCATTATATTACACCCTGGGTGATTCCAGTTTGGGATGCCAGACTTTTTTTATGCTCACATCAGTGGACTTTTGTGTTATTTTATTCAACATTAGCACTGTATATACTCTTATTTCTATTCCCATAACACACTCCTAAACCTTGTGGACAGCCTTCCCAGAAGAGTTGAAGCTGTTATAGCTGCAAAGGGTCGGCCAAGTCAAAATCGAACCCTACAGACTAAGACAAGGATGCCATTAAAGCTCATGTGTGTGTAAAGGAAGGCGATACTTATGGAAATATAGTGTATATGAAATGTAATCTCCTATTTCACTGTCAGATGCTTTAGCCTTGCCTCAGTATCCAGCCCCCCTAGCACAAACATTGCTTACTCACCAGCAGGAGAATAACTACAGATCATGGGGCCCCATAGGAAAATGCTGTTGGGGCCTTCCAATGACCTACCCAATGTCACTAATCTTAACATAAAGTATGTCTAAATCAAGGACAGGTAGCAGGAGAGCTGTAGGCATAGTCAGTATATTACTAGGAAGGACCACAGTTGTGAATATGAATTGTAAGGGAAGAAGGGGCATCAATGCAGAGAAATAAAATGGTATTAAACCCCAAAGCAAACATTTATTATATTGCAGCTTACCAATTCTGCAATAGGCATACAACATTTAAAGTGTAGCTAAAGGATTTTTTTTTTAGTTTTGTGTAGAGTGGAGAGGGATTAGAACCCCTGTCAATTATTGCTGCCTGTGCCCCTCTCTATTTGTCCTGCCTACTGTTCTCAAGTAAAACAAAAATCTTGACTAGTTTTCAACATTTCTCCTGCTAGTTTGAGGTCATGTTCTTGATCTCGGCTGCATATAATACATACAATACTCTTGTCATAAAACGTAATAATAATAATAATAATTATTATTATTATTATTATTATGATTAGTATTATTTCAATGTTAACTTGGTTTAATTAAAAAAAAAGTAACTACAACTTTTTATCTACTTTTTAAAGCAAAACATAACTTTAAAAAATTAAGATAAGCAAGGTAACTCGTACATACTGTATAGTTTGAAGTTAAACTCAGATCCTGATTAGTATGTAAATGTTTTTTTTTTTTTTTTTCAATCAAATGCAATTTGTTCAGTGACTTAATTAAAAGTTTTCTGCATGGTCTTTGGAAACTTAATTATAACAATTAATTTTCTGTCCGATTTTTTTGTCAAACCAGCGAAAAATTGGCAGCGCATTTCAGTCTATAAAATGTGGTTTACGGTCTCTTAGTTTTTAAAATAGAGATTGCCACGAGCAAACAAGTAAGCAAAGATATAAAATGTGTCACTTTTAATACCAATGAATAAAGTTCCTTGGTCGTATAGATTTATAAGATACCTTCTCTGCAAGGTGCTTTTAAATGTACGTGTACAGACAGCATGTTCTGGTTGTATAAGAAGAATACCTCGGATGAATGGCCCAAATCCAGCCGACAGCCATAAAAAGCTTTGCCCACTACCCTAACCCGTCCACCATCACAAAATGAATTATTGTATTGTATTGTATTGTATTGTATTGTATTGTATTGTATGTATGACTGTCCCCTGACATCTGTATATCTTCATACCACTGCCATGGGTTTGGAGAACTACAAACTTGAAGCTCACCAAATCAACCACATGGGGGTGGCAGGACCTGGGTGCCCTCTTATTGTTAATGGGGGTTTCTAGATTCCGATCAGCCCCTCCACGTTCACAGACTTCCACAACCACCACTCATAGTTGTAGGGAAGAGGCCCTTTCCCTCATCAACAAGGGAACTAGGTGCTTTGCAGGGGGTGTCTCTCCGGCATGGAAACCTGACTGTGTTGAGGGAATATGGTCTGGTATAGTTCTAGGGGGGTGTACACTCATTGCCCTTCCTTTTCCTGGCCAATCAGACTGCATGCTCAAAATAAAGGATCTGATATGGATTTTTAGGGGAACTCCTAAAGCCACCAAGGGACCTGGTATGAAAAAGCTGTCAGCAGTGAATGCAACAGCTTACAGTGATTAAAGATGGATTTCAGGCAATACTACATTTATGTTTTCAAAACATTGTGTATTTTTTGTACCTTTTAGTGCCATTTATAAAGCCAACGGGTAGAATTTACATTCATGCAGTTTTAAAGTGGGGTTCCACTCAAATTTTTAACTTAATCTTACCCCCTTCAGTTAATTGCATAGATGTTCAAATGCCGCACGAAAATTTTTTTTATCGCTGTAATTACCTTTATATTGTACTTTATTGTGGCACTTCCTGTCTCTCCTCCCATGGGAGTAGGCGTGTTTATTGCCTTTCCCCGCGCCTCATTGTCTCCTGGGAGCTTAGTGTCAGGCTTCCCAAGATTCAGTGCGGAAACAATGATTATGCGCGTGAACAAGCTGTGAATGAACAGCATTCACTGCATCCAGGAAATCAATGCTTGTGGGCTTCACATGCCCACAAGCAAGATGGAAACAGCCAGCATCACATTTTTTAAGTTATTCTTCAGTACGAAAACAGACAGAGGCAGAAATATTACACCCAAACTGTGAGTATTATTTTGGAATTAGCAAAGTGTCTCAATGACCTAAAAAAAAAAAAAGATGGGTCGCCGGACTCCCACTTTAAATAAAAATGTAGGGCTTTTAATTAAATTAAATAATAAAATAATTGCATTTTTGTTCTTGTTCAATATGTTTTTATTAGATTAATAGAACAGTGTACAAGCATTATTCAAATCAGTTTGAAAATATGCTGCTATAAAACACTATAAGATCACGCAGATGTTTTCATCCATAGTAACAACAACAAAAAACAGTAACAATTGTAGCAGATTGTAAGCTCTAACGAGCAGGGCCCTCTGATCCCTCCTGTATTGATTTGTATTGTAAGTGTACTGTCTGCCCTCATGTTGTAAATTGCTACGTAAACTGATGGCGCTATATAAATCCTGTATAATAATAATAATAATAATAATTGGAGCACTTTGCGGTGCAACACTCATTAAGAATACAAAGGAGTAACCCCGATTCATGGGGAAAGTTGCGCTTAAAAGCTCCTTGGTATAAGATGTGGAGAGCAGCCTAATGTTTTCATAGAATATGCATAGATGATCAGCAAAGTAAGGAAAGAAAGGAAGAAAAGAAGGGGGGAGGTCGGGAGGTCCAATGGTCATAGCAACAAACAATTATCCGGTGCCAGGGTACACCTAGACAAGGCTTTAGCAGTGACTCGTCAAAGTTCTAAAGCAAGATGTTGTCAACCCAGGGTTGTCCTATTTTCAGATGTTTGGGGATATAGTCAAGCAGCGTAGCTTCTATTTTACTGTGGATCATGAATTGTGTTATTCTATGTTTCATCCTAAGGAGGCATAGATTGGGTGATTTTCATGCCTTAGAAATGGTTTGTTTGGATGCAGTTTTAATGTATAAGAGGAGGGTGAATTGGGAAAAGGTCAAATAAAGTGGGCGTTTATTTAATAGAGCAATGGTGGGGTCAAGTGTTAGGGGTATACCTGTGAGCTTACAGAGCATTCCAAACACCTCAGCCCAGTATACAGCAACTATAGGGCAAGTCCCTTTAATTACATTTTAGGACTTTAGATTCCTCACAGGCAGGTAGAGTGGAAACTTTTTTTTTTGACTGATGTTAAGCTTTAAATGATTTTGTATCTAAAAGAATTAGTGTTTGCAGAGCTTACAAGAATGAGAGAGTGGTATCCTGTGCCCTGTTATGGATGGCTTTAAAGCTGAACTATGGGATAAGCAAATATTGTCCAAATACAAGAGTCATGTGTATTTTTTTTTAATTTTGGTGTCCTTCGACCGGTCACTGCTGCTCCCTCTCCTTGTACCGGGGGACATGTCTTGTCTCCGACCCCTCGTGTAGTTTTCTGCAGGCAACCTGTAATGGGTGGGGCATGCTGAGTATCTTATTTGAATGGGAAGCTGTGCCTGCCCATATGCAGCCGTAGGGAAACCAAAATATAGTGTGCATATAACCCTAGGGACTCTGTTAGTCCTCTCTTGGAAGGTAGGTATCTGATTTGATGGCAACATCCTAGGAGATTATATTATATATAGTAATATATATATAAATAGGGAAGTCCATGTCGTTTGGGTGCACTTTAAGTGAGTGATAGGTTAGGATGAGAAACCTATTGGTTAGGGAAAGTACTTAGCACAGGCAAATGTAAGGGACACTGTCTGGAGCCAAAGAACCTTGTAAAAATCCCTGGCAGTGGGCCAGCACAGCGTCATTATCAAGATATCGTCACTATCCAGCAGAGGCCGTCCTCCTGTAACACTACCATAAATCATACTATGGAGGCAATATTGATACTGTCTTGTTTGTCAGTATGGCATAATATTCTTCTATTGTAACTGGTACAATTCAGAATCATTACCATAAAACTACTACAGTGTGCGGTTCCTCCCATGCAGGTACCCTAGCCGAGGCCCCACCTACAAGTTATCCTACCAGCATCTATTTGGAGTATGGGAGAAAAATCATGCAGGTATTGGAAGAACAAGCAAACTCCATGTAGAGACTGACCTGTTTGGGCTTCAAACTAAGGTCCCCAGTACTGCAGGCAGAGGAGCTAACCACTAAGCCACTTTAGCTGTATATTTAACCCAGCCTTTCTCAACCTTTTCAACACAGAGGAAACCTTAAAATAACTTTCTGGTCTCAGGGAACTCCTGCTAAAAATTACTATATCTACAACTCATGATACATTATGGTTCTGGGAAGAATGCTCCTTACACTTGTTGTTGTTGGGAAGAATTACTCCCTTACAGATAGCTGAAAAGATCAATGGTGTCAGTGAGAACTTATCTGAGAGGTAGAAATTGCTCATTGCTCAAGAAAACCTTAGCAACCTCAGGAGGAACCCTAGGGTTCTGTGGAACCCTGATTGAGAAACCCTTATTTAACGGCTTGCAGGAATTAAACTTTATATCTAATTGAGGAAACAGACTACACAGTAACTATCTTAGAGGTAGAAATATTATTAAGGCAAGGTTGCACTTTTACTTGTGAGAAAAGTAATACACACACACCTAAATATAGACAATTAGACATCAGATTAAAGGGAACGAAGAACTTTTAATGAGTTTACAGCAACTTCCCTTCAGGGTTGCATTCCACCATTTCGTCCAGAGGAAACCTATGTGAATATACTGGCCCTTGGTGGCTAAGAATCGTTTGACCCTCTCTGGCAGAATTAATGAGTCTTGTAGACTAATGAGGAACAAAGACTCGTCTACATGTGCTTGTAACCTCCGCGCTGCAAGAACTGATAAGATTGATCTTAAAAGTCAAACTGTAACTAGGTTGTTTCCGCGCCGAGAGAAATTAATTCAAGAGCGCATCTTTAAGACTGTGTGGCAAAAATAACAACACAAAGTGTTTACAGCATTTAACATTAAATGGAAACTCGTGTGGAGTGTTTTCTGTGACATACAAGAGATCACTTCACAAAACTTTGGCGCTGATTGGAATCAAATCCTTTTTGTATTTTTTAAGACTATCAAAACTTTTAAAATTTTTATTGACATCTCCCAAAAAATGTAATACATTAAAGTGTCATTAGAAGAGTGGAAAGGAAAAAGACCAATTGGTCCATTGAGTATGAGTATAGATGTCATTGGAGTATATAGTCATTAACCTTTTGTGGACTCTGGGAACATTACACACACCCACAAACTTCAATGAAGTACATAGGACGTATGCAGTATGCCCTGTCCTTCTGCCCCTCTGTTGTTAACTCCCTCACACTTGTTGACAATTTCCACTGTGTAAATACAGCAGCTGTAGAAGCTGTTGCTGTCTAGAATCAACCATATGACACAGTGTATATAAACACTGTTTAACCATGAAATAAAAAGACACAAATGTCAGTTAATGTCAGCTAACATCCACACCTCCGTGTGTGTGTACCATTGTTCTTCTTTGATTATTGGTCGAAGTAGTATGTGTACGCATTTTGACTTGAACTCTCAGTGTTCTGTGTACTCTGTTTTGTGACTATGAATGTATGTCTTTGTCTTTCCTAAAATTAGGAATTAATTTAAAAAGGCAACCTGATAAGTAAAAAATAAATAAATAAATACTTCCTATGTAACCCCTCTGTACCCTTAGTTTACCCAGTCAGCTCTAATTAACTCCTTCTTCCCCTTCTGCCCATAAATATTGTTTTACTTGTGTTTTGTTTTTGTTATTTATTTTTTTCTAACTGTTAATATTTAAATTATTAATATATATATATATATATATATATATATATATATATATATATATATATATATATATATATATATATATATATATTAATAATATTATTTTCTATAATCAATTTAATTTATGTGTCAAATTGAAAAAAAAAATGAATGAAATGAATGAAGAAAAAAAACTTTTATTTGTAATTAACCTTGCAATGCTTTGTTCCAGAATCATATTTATTGTAATTTTAAATTGTATACATTACAAAATAAAATGTATACTTTTTTATACATTAACATTATTCATTTTGTAACTAAATTGAAATAACACTGATCTGATGCTTAGATGTCACATAGCCCTTATCTTTTCCTTGAAACTTAAAGTGGAACTTCACCCAAAAATGACATCCCCCCCCCCCCCACCATACTTGGAATATTTATTTTCTTTTGTGAGCGGGTGCCCTAAGCAATCTGAGCAGAAGTTCGCCTCACCTTCTGTACTCCCAACCCTCTGGGAATCGTCACAGGCTCCAGGAGGCCGCAGGACCACTCACAGGGTGCAATGCAGCTCACAAATGTGCAGTGGGAAGCCGGCTGTGAGTCTGCAAGGAGTTAACATGCCAACACTGAGGACCCAAAGACCAGTGAAGAACCAGCCTGGATGAGAATGGTGCTAAATCCCCAGACAGATGAGTTTTTGTAAATTTTTTGGAACCTTGCTAAAGCTCCTCTTTAAACTCTGGGCTCTGTGCTTCCTCCAAAAGTGACACTAATGAGGTGGCAGTGATGGGCACTGATAGGCTGCACTGATGATGCGGCACTGATGGGTGGCAGTGATGGGCACTGATGAGGCAGCACTGGTGGGCACTAGGGATGAGCCGAACACCCCCCGGTTCGGTTCGCACCAGAACCCGCGAACGGACCGAAAGTTCGCACGAACGTTAGAACCCCATTGACGTCTATGGGACTCGAACGTTCGAAATCAAAAGTGCTCATTTTAAAGGCTAATTTGCATGGTATTGTCCTAAAAAGGGTTTGGGGACCCGGGTCCTACCCCAGGGGACATGTATCAATGCAAAAAAAACTTTTAAAAACGGCCGTTTTTTCGGGAGCAGTGATTTTAATGATGCTTAAAGTAAAAAAAAAAAAGTGAAATATTCCTTTAAATATCGTACCTGGGGGGTGTCTATAGTATGCCTGTAAAGTGACGCGTGTTTCCCATGTTTAGAACAGTCCCTGCACCAAATGTCATTTTTAAAGGAAAAAATCTCATTTAAAACTGCTTGCGGGTTTAATGTCATGTCGGGTCATGGCAATATGGATGAAAATCAGTGAGACAAACGGCATGGGTACCCCCCAGTCCATTACCAGGCCCTTTGGGTCTTGTATGGATATTAAGGGGAACCCCGCACCCAAATTAAAATAAGGAAAGGTGTGGGGCCACCAGGCCCTATATACTCTGAACAGCAGTATACAGGCGGTGCAAACAAGACAGGGACTGTAGGTTTGTTGTTAAGTAGAATCTGTTTGTAATTTTGAACATTTTTAACGTGTTTAGCTCCAGCCAAAAAATCTTTTCTAAGCTTTTTGGAAAACATAGGGAAGGGTTATCACCCCTGTGACATTTGTTTTGCTGTCTTTCCTCCTCTTCAGAAGATTTCACCTCACTTTTTTGTCCCAATGAAAAATGTTTTTTGAAAATTTGGGTTTTTTTGTGGAACAAGGATTGGAAAGCATCAGTGGAAAGGAGAAATTGTTTTCCCATATTAACTCTTACAGGA
Organism: Aquarana catesbeiana; assembly: GCF_042186555.1. Taxonomy (NCBI): domain Eukaryota; kingdom Metazoa; phylum Chordata; class Amphibia; order Anura; family Ranidae; genus Aquarana; species Aquarana catesbeiana. The sequence continues at coordinate 916,474,823 of NC_133324.1, forward strand.
GAGAATTTCCCTTCCTAGGGGTAGATTTCATCTCACTTCCTGTTGTCTCCTTCCGTTTGCAAGTAGGAGTCGTTTGTAAGTTAGATGTTTGAAAGTAGGGTCCTGCCCTATATACTCAGCAGAAATTTGGGCCTTAGGTGTTGCTGTGGCCACAACACTGTAAGCCCTCACAGGGCCCTGCTGTGAAATATTAGATCAAGAATTGTAATTACATGCCCCTGTTGAACAGGAGCTGAAAAATTAGGCCTTAGGCACTGGTGCTGGTGCCACAACACTGCAACCCCTCACAGACACTCTAGTTGGAACGCAGGAACGAGCCCTGCTGCAAATTATTGCTTCAAAAATTGTAATTACACGCCCCTGTTAGACAGGGGCAGAAAAATTGGGCCTTAGGCACTGGTGCTGGTGCCACAACACTGCAACCCCTCACAGACACTCTAGTTGGAACGCAGGAACGAGCCCTGCTGCAAAGTATTGCATCAAAAATTGTAATTACACGCCCCTGTTAGACAGGGGCAGAAAAATTGGGCCCTAGGCACTGGTGCTGGTGCCACAACACTGCAACCCCTCACAGACACTCTAGTTGGAATGCAGGAACGAGCCCTGCTGCAAAGTATTACATCAAAAATTGTAATTACACGCCCCTGTTAAACAGGGGCTGAAAAATTGTGCCTTAGGCACTGGTGGTGGCGCCCAGAACCAAAAATGTTCTTACAAGCTATCAGCGTGATGATTGAGGAGGAAGAGGATAATTACTCAGGGATAGTCACTCAGCATCAGCATAGGCAGTCTTTGAAGGGATCTGAGATTTCAAAAAAAATTATTCGGTTACATCAGCATCAGGTGCTTGGTAGCTGGTGGTGATCCAAGACTCATTCATTTTTATGAAGGTCAGCCGATCGACCGAGTCGGTGGACAGACGCACCCTGTGATCGGTTACCACGCCTCCAGCAGCACTGAATGTGCGTTCCGAAAGAACGCTGGATGCAGGACAGGCCAGTAGCTCAATTGCATACTGTGCAAGCTCTGGCCAGTGATCCATCCTCAAGACCCAGTAACCCAGAGGATTTTCGGTGGGAAAGGTGTCCAAGTCTGATCTTGCCCCTAGGTATTCCTGCACCATGTAAAACAGACGCTGGCGATGGTTGCTGGAACCGATCATACCTTGGGGCTGCGGACCAAAAAATTGTCTGAACGCATCGGTCAGACGGCCACCTTCTCCACCGCTCCTTCTTTGACTGACCGAAGCCTCAGCAACACGTTGTCCAGAAACAGGAGTTTGTAACCTCCCAGTCTCTGGGAACGCGTTGCACAGACCTTTCTGCAAGGCCTCCCGAAGATGTTTCATCCTCTGCTCCCTCTGCGATGGCAAGATAAGGTCCGCAACCTTACCCTTGTAACGTGGATCAAGGAGGGTTGCCAGCCAGTATTGGTCCTTCTCCTTGATACCACGAATACGAGGATCCTTACGCAGGCTTTGCAGGATCAGGGAGGCCATGCAGCGTAGGTTTGCTGAGGCATTCGGTCCGGAGTCCTCTGGGTCACTAAGAACGACATGGTCCGCAGCCACCTCCTCCCAGCCACGTACAAGTCCATGTGTTTCTTGGGACTGATCCCTTAAAGACTGCTGCTGATGCTGAGTGCCAGGCTCCACCTCCATACTGACACAATCTTCCTCCTCCTCCTCTTCCTCCTCGTCCTCTTCCTGTGTGATCGGCGGGCACGCAGGAACACTGTCTGGATAAAGGGGGCCTTGAGAGCTAAGGAAGTCCTCCTCTTCCTGCCTCTGTTCTGCCTCAAGTGCCCTGTCCATTATTCCACGCAGCGTGTGCTCCAACAGGTGGACAAGGGGGACAGTGTCACTGATGCATGCACTGTCACTGCTCACCATCCTCGTGGCCTCCTCGAATGGTGACAGGACAGTGCATGCATCCCTGATCATGGCCCACTGGCGTGGGGAAAAAAAACCAAGCTCCCCTGACCCTGTCCTGGTGCCATAGTCGCACAGGTACTCATTGATGGCCCTCTGCTGCGTGTGCAGCCGCTGCAGCATGGCCAACGTTGAGTTCCACCTGGTGGGCATGTCACAGATTAGGCGGTTCTTGGGCAGGTTAAACTCCTTTTGGAGGTCCGTCAGCCGAGCACTGGCATTATATGACCGGCGGAAATGCACACAGACTTTCCTGGCCTGCCTCAGGACATCCTGTAAGCCCGGGTACCTGCCCAAGAACCGCTGCACCACCAAGTTAAGGACGTGAGCCAAACAGGGCACATGGGTCATTTGTCCCTGTCGGAGGGCAGAGAGGAGGTTGGTGCCATTGTCGCAAACCACCATTCCTGCCTTAAGTTGGCGTGGCGTCAACCACCTCTGAACCTGCCCCTGCAGAGCTGACAGAACCTCTGCCCCAGTGTGGCTCCTGTCCCCCAAGCACACCAGCTCAAGCACCGCATGGCATCTTTTGGCCTGCGTACTTGCGTAGCCCCTTGAACGCCTACGGAGCACCGCTGGTTCCGAGGAAGAGGCCATGGAGGAAGAAGAAGAGGAGGGGGTGGAGGAGAGAGGTGTGTCACAATCAGCATTTTGGAGGCGTGGTGGCGGAACAACCTCCAACACTACTGCACCTTGTCCTGCATCCTTCCCAGCTGCCAGCAGAGTCACCCAATGCGCCGTGAAACTTAGGTAACGTCCCTGTCCATGCCTGCTGGACCATGAGTCAGCGGTAATATGCACCTTACCGCTGACCGCCCTGTCCAGCGAGGCATGGACATTGCCTTCCACATGCCGGTAGAGAGCCGGAATCGCCTTCCGTGAGAAAAAGTGGCGTTTGGGTACCTGCCACTGAGGAACCGCACATTCCACAAACTCACGGAAGGGGGCAGAGTCTACCAACTGAAAAGGCAGCAGTTGAAGTGCTAGCAATTTTGCCAAGCTAGCATTCAACCGCTGGGCATGTGGATGGCTGGGAGCAAACTTCTTTCGGCGGTGCAGCAGCTGGGGCAGGGAAATTTGCCTGGTACAATCTGACGTCGGTGTACCAAAAGCAGATTGCCCACAAGTACTTGGCTGTGACACACCTAATTCTACACCTTCATTCCTCTCACTGCAGGTCTCAGAGAGGACTGAAGGTCTAGTGGGGTTGGAAATCTCAGCTGATGAGGAGCAAGGAGAGATCCTCTTTGTTCTTTGGTGTGGGTCTTTTAGATACGCTTGCCAACGAACTGCATGGCAGGTCAACATATGTCTGGTCAAGCATGTGGTACCCAAGCGGGAGATATTTTGGCCACGCGAGATACGCTTGAGACATATGTTGCAAATAGCAGCGGTGCGATCTGATGCACTCGTCTCAAAAAAGGCCCACACCAAAGAACTTTTTGAATAACGCGCAGAGACTGCAGCGCCCTGCAAATGTGGAGCTTTGGGGTGTGATGCAGTCAATGTGCTGCCCTTAGGCTGGCCCCTGGAGGGCATCCTGCCTCGTTGGTGATGTGCTGCCGCCTCCTCCTCCTCCTCCTCCTCCTCCTCCTCCTCCTCTCTCCTATCAGGCACCCACGTTGAGTCAGTGACCTCATCATCCCCTCCCTCCTCATCACTGGAGCAAACCTGGCAGTATGCTGCAGCAGGGGGAGCATGACTGCCAGATTGCTGTCCTTCTTGGGCACCCCCTCTGTCCGCGCTCATGTTACTGCCTTCATCGAGCTCAGTATCGTCATCAGAGCCTTCCAAACGCTGGGCATCCTCCTGGAGCATGTACCCAACACTGTGGTCAAACAGTTCGAGGGAATCCTCATGAGGACATGGTGGAGCTAGGGAAGGAGTCACTGATGACATTGAGCTGAGGGAAGAGGCCGCTGCTTTGCCAGACAAAGCACCCTGGGCATGGGTGAGAGAGGATGAGGAGGATGAGGACGGCTTGGTCATCCACTCGACCAAGTCTTCCGCATGTTGCGGCTCAACATGGCCAGCTGCCGAAAAAAAGGCCAAGCGTGTCCCATGGCCACGTGCTGATGAGGATGCACCGTCTCCACGACCAGCACTAGACACAGAGCCTGCTTGCCCTCTCTTATTGGCTTGTGACTGTCTGCCTCTCCTTCTTGGCCTTCCAGACATACTAATGGCCTGTAGCTGCACTAAGCTGGGATAGAACACCTGTAATTTTCTTCAAGTAGCTTTATATACTGTAACCAGACAAGCCTGCCTGTCAGTAGGAAGATAACAGGAACGGATCTAGCTGAACACTGTGAGCAGGACGCACTGTACTAAATGTAAATAGTCTAGCTGCCTGACCGTGGTACTAATAGGATCAAATAGAACACCTGTAATTTTCTTCAGGTAGCTTTATATACTGTAACCAGACAAGCCTGCCTGTCAGTAGGAAGATAACAGGAACGGATCTAGCTGTACACTGTGAGCAGGACGCACTGTACTAAATGTAAATAGTCTAGCTGCCTGACCGTGGTACTAATAGGATCAAATAGAACACCTGTAATTTTCTTCAGGTAGCTTTATATACTGTAACCAGACAAGCCTGCCTGTCAGTAGGAAGATAACAGGAACGGATCTAGCTGAACACTGTGAGCAGGACGCACTGTACTAAATGTAAATAGTCTAGCTGCCTGACCGTGGTACTAATAGGATCAAATAGAACACCTGTAATTTTCTTCAGGTAGCTTTATATACTGTAACCAGACAAGCCTGCCGGTCAGTAGGAATTTAACAGGAACGGATCTAGCTGAACACTGTGAGCAGGACGCACTGCACTAAATGTAAATAGCAGGAACGGATCTAGCTGAACACTGTGAGCAGGACGCACTGCACTAAATGTAAATAGCAGGAACGGATCTAGCTGAACACTGTGAGCAGGACGCACTGCACTAAATGTAAATAGCAGGAACGGATCTAGCTGAACACTGTGAGCAGGACGCACTGCACTAAATGTAAATAGCAGGAACGGATCTAGCTGAACACTGTGAGCAGGACGCACTGCACTAAATGTAAATTGCAGGAACGGATCTAGCTGAACACTGTGAGCAGGACGCACTGCACTAAATGTAAATAGTCTAGAAGATAACAGGAACGGATCTAGCTGAACACTGTGAGCAGGACGCACTGCACTAAATGTAAATAGCAGGAACGGATCTAGCTGAACACTGTGAGCAGGACGCACTGCACTAAATGTAAATAGCAGGAACGGATCTAGCTGAACACTGTGAGCAGGACGCACTGCACTAAATGTAAATTGCAGGAACGGATCTAGCTGAACACTGTGAGCAGGACGCACTGCACTAAATGTAAATAGTCTAGAAGATAACAGGAACGGATCTAGCTGAACACTGTGAGCAGGACGCACTGCACTAAATGTAAATAGCAGGAACGGATCTAGCTGAACACTGTGAGCAGGACGCACTGCATTAAATGTAAATAGTCTAGATAGAAGATAACAGGAACGGATCTAGCTAAACTGAATACAGTGTATATATATATATGCAACACCTGGGATGCATATATATACACAATACACTGTAAGTGCAGCTAACTGACTGACTGTTCTGCCTAATCTATCTAACTCAAATCAAATGACACTGTCTCTCTCTCTCTCTATCTCTCAGCACACCGGAACACACACTACACAGGGCCGCCGTGCAGGCGGCCTTATATAGTGTGGGGTGTGTACTAAATCCCCTGAGCCATAATTGGCCAAAGCCACCCTGGCTTTGGCCAATTACAGCTCTCTCTACTGACGGCGCTGTGATTGGCCAAGCATGCGGGTCATAGTGCATGCTTGGCCAATCATCAGCCAGCAATGCACTGCGATGCCGCAGTGAATTATGGGCCGTGACGCGCCACACGAATTTAGCGCGAACGGCCCATAACGTTCGCAATTCGGCGAACGATCGAACAGCCGATGTTCGAGTCGAACATGGGTTCGACTCGAACACGAAGCTCATCCCTAGTGGGCACTGATTAGTTACATAGTTACATAGTTGGTGAGGTTGAAAAAAGACACAAGTCCATCAAGTCCAACCTATGTGTGTGATTATATGTCAGTATTACATTGTATATCCCTGTATGTTGCGGTCGTTCATGTGCTTATCTAATAGCTTCTTAAAACTATAAATGCCCCCCGCTGAGACCACCGCCTGTGGAAGGGGATTCCACATCCTTGCCGCTCTAATGCCCTGTACACATGATAGGATTTTCCGACAACAAAATCCATGTTTTTTTCCCGATGGATGTTGGCTCAAACTTGTCTTGCATACACACGGTCACACAAATATTGTCGGAAATTCCGAACATCAAGAACGCGTTGACGTACAACATGTACGACGAGCCGAGAAAAATGAAGTTCTATAGCCAGTGCGGCTCTTCTGCTTGATTCTGAGCATGCGTGGGACTTTGTGAGTCGGAATTGTGTACACACACAAGCTCCTATCAAACATTTTCCGTTGTAAAATCCTATCGTATGTACGGGGCATTACAGTAAAGAACCATCTACGTAGTTTAAGGTTAAACCTCTTTTCTTCTAATTTTAATGAGTGGTCTTGTTAAACTCCCTTCTGCGAAAAAGTTTTATCTCTATTCTGGAGTCACCAGTATGGTATTTGTAAATTGAAATCATATCTCCTCTCAAGGGTCTCTTCTCCAGAGAGAATAAGTTCAGTGCTCGCAACCTTTCCTCATAACTAATATCCTCCAGACCCTTTATTAGCTTTGTTGCCCTTCTTTGTACTCGCTCCATCTCCAGTACATCCTTCCTGAGGACTGGTGCCCAGAACTGGACAGCATACTCCAGGTGTGACTGGACCAGAGTTTTGTAAAGCAGGAGAATTATCGTTTTATCTTTGGAGTTGATCCCCTTTTTAATGCATGCCAATATTCTGTTTGCTTTGTTAGCAGCAGCTTGGCATTGCATGCCATTGCTGAGCCTATCATCTACTAGGACCCCCAGGTCCTTTTCCATCCTAGATTCCCCCAGAGGTTCTCCCCCCAGTCTATAAATTGCATTCATATTTTTGCCACCCAAATACATTATTTTACATTTTTCTACATTGAACCTCATTTGCCATGTAGTTGAGACTCACTGATGAGGCTGCACTGATGGGTGGCACTGATGGGCACTGATAGGTGGCACTTATGGGGACTGCTAGGTGGCACAGAGAGGTGGCACTGATAGTCGACACTAATGGGCACTGATAGGTGACAATGGTGGGCACTGATAGGCGGCACTGATGGGCAATAATAGGCTGCACTGATAGGCGGCACTGATCAGGAGGCACTGATGATGAGGCACTGATGGGCACTGATTAGCAGTACTGATGGGCACTGATAAATGGCACTGGTGGACACTGATTAGCAGTACTGATGGGCACTGATAGGTGGCACTGGTGGGCACTGATTAGCAGTACTGATGGTCACTGATAGGTGGCACTGGTGAGCACTGATTAGCAGTACTGGTGGGCTCTGATAGATGGCACCGGTGCCAAGTGGGCACTGATTAGCAGCACTGGTGGGCACTTAAGAGACTGATGTCCCTCTAACAAAATCTGGTTACCGGTATTATTCTTTTCTTCAGCTAACAGCGTGAAGAGAATAAAAGCAGGTAACCGGCTTCTGTTTACTTACGTGATCAGCTGTCATTGGCTGACAGCTGATTACGTGGTAAGGGGCCCACTGTGATTAGTCCTTTACCCTGCTCTGTGATCAGCCAAGTCCCAAGAACTCAGCGATCACAGAGTGCGCCGCACCAGGGGGCGCGTGGGCGGTACGAAAAACGGGAGGACGTACATGGACGCCCTCTTGCCATTTGAGGTCTGCGTTGTAGCCGGCTTTAGGCTATAGCGCGGATGTCAAGTGGTTAATATCAGCTGCCACCATAGAAGTCATTTTAACCCTTTCTTTCAGAAACGTTTTAACAGAAAACAAGTTGGTCTAAATTCCTAATCTTTTAAAGCATTTTGTCGTGTGTCTATGTTTTTTTTCCCCCTAGCTGAATCTACTCAACCAATTACCTTTGATAGATGAAGCAATCTGAAAGGCTCCTACTATATTATTCGTCTATCAAGTCAACATGGAAAATTATATTTGGATTGAACTTGTTTTATTTTGTATCCCATCTTTATTCCTAGTTCTGCATCCACTGCCAAATCATTCTTTCCTCACTCGTTTCAAGAGAAAAGCGCAGGAGTGGCAAAAGTGGTAATCTGATCTGAATGCGAGCGCGAATCATTATTCAGCGATCGATCTCGTTACGTCGCTGGCATCTCAAGGGTTGAAAATTCATCTATCAATAAAACATGCCGGGGACAGTTACAGCTGGCTCAAATGCGTTCAGAGACTTAGTCTATAGTATGTGTAATGAAAAGACCTGAAACCCTGATGCGAATAGCCAGGTTATATATTTTATTTTTCATTCCAGGGAAAGAAAGAAATAAAAATTCTTTGTCGCAGTGGGAGATGAGGTATCTGTGAGCATTCAGAGTGCTATGCTGTCTGCTGAATTCAAGCACATTCTTGGCTTTATAAATAAATAAGTGCGTAACTGGGGCTAACTGATGCGCATGAAAGGTTTTGCTCTGTATTTCCCAATTGTGGAAAGAGTCTTCCAGTTTATTCACAGAATATCTTAAAGTCAGGGTCAGCGAGAAGGAAAAGGAAGAAAAAAATGAAAGGTAAAAATCGCAAGCAATTTATGTTTCTGTTTTTTTTAATGGAATGAAAGCAATGCAAAGATGGGAGTGTGAAAATATCGAGGAATGTCTTTCTTATGAGGAATATAACTCAAAGGCAAAGGCATATATCTCAACCAATTGAGATGGGAAATGGGGACAACTTCTAGCACAAAATATTTAGGGAGAAGACACACACCTATTTTGCCTGCTCTTTCCTTCCTCTGATATCTGCATGATTCACTTCTGACCGTTTATCCCGAAATGAGGCAATCCCAGGAAATCCCTTCCCCTCCATCCCAGCACACAGCAGATGATTGACTATCAGGACTTGGATAAACTGCTGGTGGCACTGTGGTTCTCAGAGTGGAAGGTTCTAGTTTTCCGGTGACAACGAGTAGGTGTCTACCAGCAGCCAGCAGATCCCAGTAATCAGTCTCCACCTGGTACTGGCTGCTGGAAGGGTATTTAATACCTCTTCTACATTTCCCTTGTGTTTTAGTGTTTTGCCCGGAAAATCCAAATACTGTGTGCTATTGATTCTGAGCATGCTCTTTCCTCGCACCTATATTCTGTACTAGTGATGAGCCGAACACCCTCAGTTCAGTTCTCACCAGAGCCCCAAACCCTGTTAAAGTCTATGGGACCCGAACTTGAAAAATCAAAAGTCCCCACTTTGAAGGCTTATATGCAAGTTATTGGCCATTAAAAGGGTATGGGGGCTGGGTGCTGCCCTGGGTGACATGTATCAATGCAACATTTTTTTAAAAAATATTATTTTTTTAAAGGAGCAGTGATTTTATTGATGCTTAAAGTGAAGCAATAAAAATGAAAAATTCCATTAAATATAGTGTCTGGGGGTCCCCTTAGTCTGCCTATAAAGTGGTGCATCTGCATCATGTATAGAACCTGCTGCAGCAAAACTGACATATAAAGAAAACAAATGACATTTACTTTCAATAGATTTTTACTGAGGTATAAGCAAGAGTATTGTAACAAAGGTACAGTTTAAGCGAGCATTTATACATCAGGTGTAACACATCATAAAAGACAGGTTCAACATATATAAAAGCATACATGTGCTCACCATGCCCCTATTATAGCCTTTGCCAGGTCCTGAAGAAGGAGAGGACTCCTCAATCCCAACACCCCTGACGGGATCTAGCTGTGTTGGGAGTCGAGGAGTGACTCCTCCCTGGAAAGGGTTGCTTTCCCATAGCTCGTGTTCGAATGGGCGAGTAGGGTACGCTAGATTGTGGAAGACCATAACTGTGAGCCAGGTGGAAGATAAAATTAGTCCTCCCCAGGGCATCTCTTAGAGCTCAGCTGCACCTGAGAAATGCGACCAGTCTAGGTCAAAGCTGTACCTGTGGATCATGAGTAAAAAGTAGATAGAAAGTAGATAGAGGAGTGACTCCTCCTTGGAAAGGGTTGCTCACCCGTAGCTCGCGTTCGAATGGGCGAGCAGGGTAGGCTAGATTGGGGAAGACCAGAACTGTGAGCCAGGTGGAAGATAAAATTAGTCCTCCCCAGGGCATCTCTTAGAGCTCAGCTGCACCTGATATATGCGGCCAGTCTAGGTCAAAGCTGTACCTGTTTATCATGAGTGAAAAGTAGATAGAGAGAAAGGACAAAAAAGACTAGGGGAAGAAAGAAAGAAAGAAAGAAAGAAAGAAAGAAAGAAAGAAAGAAAAAGACAAGATGACGAAGCGTTGGAAGACGGTGTGAAACTCGCTCCTCTACACATAAACAAATTACATTTAAATTGATTTTCCCAGCTGCAAGCCATTGCCAGCAATACAAAAATGTAATGTATGCATTTTAGGGGAACCCCATACCAAAATAAATAAAAGGAGTGGGGCCCCCCAAAATCTATACCAGACATGGCATGCAGCTTGCCAGGCCAGGAAAGGGGGGTTTGCGAGCGAGCTCCCCCCGAAACATACCAGGCCATACCAGGCATGCACCGGTCAGTGACGTCACAAGGGGCGGTACCACTAGGTGATGTCGCCAGGTGGCTCTGCCCCTTACCTGTTTAAGAACTGTCAGATGTCGGAGCAGGCAGTTGGTGGTTAGCCTTCATCGCAGGTGTTTTTTTGGGTGCGGCGGGTATTGTGATTGACAATGGATCTACAACGGGGGACATCGTGTTTTTTAAATTTTTAATAAAGGAATTGTCAAAAACAGTGTGTGTGTGTTTTTTATTTACTTTTTACACTTTTTTTGGTAAATGAGTAGGAGTACAATGTACCCCATACTCATTCACGTGGGGGGGGGGGGGGTTGGGATCTGTGGGCCCCCTTGTTAAAGGGGGCTTCCAGATTCTGATAAGCTCCCTGTCTACAGACCTCCACAACCACAGCCCAGGGTTGTGGGGAAGAGGCCCTTGTCCCCATGGGGGGACAAGGTGCTTTGGGCTGGGGGCATATCCAATGATCAGACTTGTCCCGACACACACCACTGCACAGCCATTTACGGGGAAGTTCAGTGTGCCTCACCCAGCTCTTATGCAGCTGAGAACAGAGGGAATGTGATCACAAAATCTACTGTATTTATAATGTATTTTTATAGCTATACGCAAATGTTTTTCCGTTCATTTCTATTTTAAATGGATTGGGCTGTTTTACAAGGGGAGGGTTTACATATACTTTAAAAATATATTTACTTACTCTACACTAGAGCTAAAATAGAGATAATTCAGGAGGAATGAGGGACAGAGAGACTTGGTTCCAAAAGAGGGGACAGTTCTTTCAGTCAACTTTGCAAAGGTAAGAGTATACTAGACTAGATTTTAGCCTTAGATATATATATACTCTAACCAACAAAGAAGATACATGTGTCAGAATATAATGCACAGCATTATTTTTTTTACCTGCCAGTCCTGTGTGCGTCCAGATGGGAGAACAGAAGCCACTACACTCTAAGTAATTCAACAAGCAACCCCCTATAGTCAGAAGCCATGGGTCAGAGACATATTGTGACAAGTTTAGTAGTGATGCACTTAGAGGTCTATTTATAATATATATATATATATCGCCTATTCTGCAGGAGGTATATGGAGGTGGGAGTGCATATTGTAAGCAGTTGGTAGGATTTATATGAGACCTAATAAAAAACTTGACTCTTAACGATCCACTGCACATTTGGCAAAATTTCTTACATTAGCAATATAAATGCCTGTAATAACAATAAATGAATATCAGTGTAACCCTGTTTTGGGATGGGGGGGGGTGGGGGTTTAAAATGATCCTCTTCTAGCAGCGTAGATTCACTTTCCTCTGTAGTACCTATATAAAAAAATGATACTTGGGCCTCTTTGTGTATTGGAGATTTTGAATTTTCCTGAATTCTTTATAGTACACTGCATTAAGAAAAGCCTTGAATTGCAAATGGCACTCCTTCGTAGTGCCCTTTAAGGGGTGGTCCTAACTGGGAGTGCTGCTGTCATTCATAATTCCTGGACTGGACAAGATCACCAAAATGTGAGTTTTTAGGGTCTTTGTCTCCCCTTCAGAGAAATGGGGATGCTTCTGGGGGCAGAGGCAAAGGAATGGATTGATTCTCTTATGCATGCATTTGAAGAATATGTGGGCACTAGGATGTTCTGATGAAGTGCTGGTTAACTATGTTTACCTTCCATCCATCCTACCATCCTTGTTTTTTCAGAAACTTTCTACTCAGTAAATATTTATTCAGGAAACATTAAACCCCGGTTCACACCAGTGCAATTTGTCATGCAATTCGACAGTTCAAAATCACATGACAAGTCGCACCCTATTGCCGGCAATGGGACCGTTCAAATCGTTGCAACTCAACTCACATTGACTTTGAAAAAGTTTCCTACACTACTTTTTTGCGATTTCATTGTGACTTGCATTGACTTCTGTTAAATGAAGTCACAAGCCGCAATGAAATGGCACATCAACATCACCCTGATTGGGCGGCTTTGGAAATGCACTGATGTAGGCAAAGAAGGGGGCAAAGATGAGTTAAAAACTATATGCTCTTTCTACTTAAAGAGATTGTAATGTCTTGTTTAAAAAAACAAAAACAAACATGTTATACTTACCTGCTCTGTGCAGTGGTTTTGCACAGAGCACCCCAGATCCTCCTCTTCTCTGGTCCCTCTTCGGTGCTCCTGGCCCCTCCCTCCTGTTGAGTGCTCTCACAACAAGCAGCTTGCTATGGGAGCACCCAAGTCGAGTTACAGCTTCCTGTGTCCATTCAGACATGGAGCTGTGGCCCGGCCCCGCCCCGTCTCCTGATTGGCTGACTGACTTTGATTGACATCCACGAGAGCCAATGGCGCCGCTGCTGTGTCTCAGACAATCAGGAGGAGAGTCCTGGATGGCTAAGACACTCGTGGATATCGCTGGAAAGAAATGGGGCTCTGGTAAGTATTCGGGTGCTGGGGAGGCTGCCACACACAGAAGGTTTTTAGACTAGAATGCATTAAGATAAAAAAACCTTCTGCCTTTACAACTTCTTTAATAACTGTGACCTGTTTGGAGAAGTACAAGCCAGACTAACATCTAAGAGATTGACCTATGGTATCTTCTGTTATAAACTGGGAAGAATAGAACCCTAACAGGCTCTCTGAACGGTAGGGAACAGCCATAGTTGACCCGGAAGGGTTCAGGCTCCCAGTGTTGGAAGCTGCTGGGGCCAGTTTTCCATAATAAGTTTCTGATTCCATGATACTGGACAACATGGGAACGCATGGCAGCTTGATGTGGCTGGCAATAGAAGTCCCCATTTGGGGTGACGCTCCTGGAATCATTGCTTGTCTTATTTTACCAAGCTTATTTTATCAGATTTGCTGTAAGTGTAAACCCCTCCTTTTACCATTAAACATTATACAGTATCACACCATGTGTTGTTATCTGTTTTTCATGCATATCAATATGGAATACCGCAACATCTGATGTGATTAATCGCACACTTTGGAGTCTGTTTCGGAGGTCTGACATACCACGTCCATTGTCGGGTGGAAGCCAATTACCATTGTTCCAGTTGCAGGAGATCCTGTTGACTTCATTCCCTCAAGATTGCCTGTTTGACCCACATGTTATACGGTACGCGTGTCCACCGAATATATTAAGCGTGAATACTTTACCACTTTTTGATTGTACCTTCAAGACTCACCTGGATCACACAGGAAAGACTTTTAGACTTTTATACATTTATTTTGATATTTTTGACTTAGATGGACTGCAGATGTTTTTATATTCACCCTGAAATCATCTTTGTTTATTCACTTTAACCTTTGTCCTTGCCGTTCCAGCCATTTTTTGATTTGTATGCTGTTCACTTGCTCACTTTAGAGCCACGCTATTGTTTTGTTAATTGAAGTAGCCAACCTGGGAGATTAGGAAGTTCCTCCTCGGGTGGCAGATGATTAGCCCGTACAGGTGACAACTTCCTGGCGGGCTCACACACATGAGTTCAGATCCTAGTCTGAACACACCCGAACTCAGTTGGAACAATCAACCTGGCAGTGATTCAAAACCATTCTTGAAAGTGAGTCACTAAATAGTGAAGAGGGAGGAACAGAATAACAACATGGAGACAAACATTTTAACAGGGGTTCAGGATTTGAGGATTGGTGGTTTCTCATGGGATTAGTGTTAGGCTGTTGGTAGAGGAATAACGAAGGATTAGGGCAGAAAATTAGATTTGGCTATGTGCCATGAAAAGCCGATGTTAAGCAACAGCCAAGCATAGTTGAGCATGTTATTAATGATCACAGGTGCTAAGTGGTTAGCACCTTTGTCTGATAGCATTAAGTTTGTTGGTTCGAATCCCAACCATGGCAAAACCTGCCTGGAATTTCCACATTCTCTCTATGCCTGCATGCGTTTTCTCCCACACTCCGAAGACATACTCGTAGCTCTAGTATGTGTATGTATGAATGTGAGTTAGGGACCTTAGATTGAAAGTTCCCCGAAGGCAGGGACTAATGTGAATGTATGATATATATGTAAGGTGCCGCATAAATTGACAGCGCTATGTAAGCACCTGTAATAAATAATGATCAATTGCAAATTGAAAACGCTACTGAAAATGTGTCAGTGTATACAAACTGCTAACAACAGCACATACTGTAGCTGCAAGAACTACATGGTTGTTTGTAGATGACACCCCCAATTCAGGATAAATACAGTGGATTTTGACTTTTTTAGCATCCCAGAAGCAAGGAATTGTGCCGCAAGTTTGAAATGACTTGCTAGACTTGCCAGGCTTCAGAAGTTTTTTGCAAAATTGCAGCAAAAGTCCGCATTGCATGACTCCAGATCAACTTTCTTTGCAAACATTCTGCAAGTCTGCTGCAAGTTCTGGTTCAGTTATGTTGTGTAATAGTTATCCCACCACAGGGGGTCACTGTGGCTGAATTTTCATCATTGCTCCCTGCTGTGTGTAAGGTTTTTCTTTAATTGGTGCTGGGGCGTGGTGTGCAGAGAAGAGAGTGGTATCCATGAGATCTGATATGGAGTTCAAGGAGGTAGAAATGAAGGAGTGACTAACCCTAATGTCCCATTGGTGGAGCACAATTTGGAATGTTTTATTTTTATAGCACTGATCGCTGTATAAATGCCAATGGTCCCAAAAATGTGTCAAAAGTGTCTGATCTGTCTGCCATAATGTCGAAGCCCTGATAAAAATCGCAGATCGCTGTCATTACTAGTAAAATAAAAAAAAAATAAATAAAAATGCTATACATCTATCCCCTATTTTGTAGACGCTATAACTTTTGCGCAAAACAATCAATGTACGCTTTTTGCGATTTTCATTACCAAAAATATGTAGAATAATTTTTTTTTAAAAATGGGGCTATTTATTACAGCAAAAAGTACAAAATATTGTGTTTTTTTTCAAAATTGTCGGTCTTTTTTTGTTTATAGCTCAAAAAATAAAAAACACAGAGAAGATCAAATACCACCAAAAGAAATAATAAAATTATATTGGTGCGCTAAATATTAAAATTCCCACCCTGCTAAATAAATCACTGATGTGTCCTAATAAATATCCAAAAGTGCCAGAGTGCTATGTGATAAAAATGTGAATATAAATAAATAATTTGACACTTGAAAAAGTCACGTGTCATGTGACGCAACGCGTCGGGAGGAAGAGCTAGTGACGGTATCGAAAGTGTTTGTTAACACAGCAGGTGCTGTGTGAGCGGTGTCAAAACTTCTGACCATTGATTTAAAGCACTCCAGCTACTACATAAATGTGAGTGCTTTAAATTCAGTATACAGATTCATGTTGTATCATTGCGCAATGATGCGCTCTCTTATTTCTTTTATGTGAATCATCATTCAAACGGAGAATTAAAGAAAAGCAGCAAGAGAATATAAAAGCTTAAGACTGAATATTATTTTCACAGGACTGAAGCAGTAGGGATTTGGCTGTTTATCATTCACTTTTGCTATTTGTGGTCATTTATTCATGCAGGGGTATGTGACCCCCATATACATGTTCTTAATTCACGGTGATATAGTGCATATACAGCACACTGTTTGATATTATATTTTTGATATATATTCACATTTTTATTGATTACTACATAGGACTCTGGCACTTTGGATATTTATTTATATTCACATTTTTATCACATAGCACTCTGGCAATTTTGGATATTTATTAGGACACATTAGTGATTTATTTAGCAGGGTGGGAATTTTAATATTTACCGCACCAATATAATTTTATTATTTTTTTAGCCACGGTGACACAGCACTATCAGATTGGTTGCAGCTTGTATCACTTAATGATTTCACATCACCCAAACACATCCACATTAGCGCTTTAGTATATCTTTTTATTTGTTTACCACCAAAAGAAAGCTCTATTTGTGGGAAAAAAGGACGTCAATTTTGTTTGGGTACAGCGTCACATGACCGTGCAATTGTCAGTTAAATTGACGCAGTGCTGTATCGCAAAAAAATAGCCTGGTCATTGAGCAGCCAATACTTCTGGGGCTGAAGCGGTTAAGGTGAGCTGCTAGGGCACACTCCTGGTGGATGCCTGGATGGTGGGAACAATTGTGTTCACAACTTTCAAGAACTGTTTTTTGAGCACTTGATCTTCACATCTCATCACGTTTTGATGCACATGCACTTTATTATTTGGGACTTATTTTATTGTTTTTTATGTAAAATCAGATGAATACCTGCTTTTGATTCAAGCACTTTTATCACTGTTTCACATATTGCATATTATTGTATTTTTTTGTTTTTTAAAATAGGGATAGTCGTTTCATGTATATTTGTATTTTCCTTGTTTAGCTTCTTGAATTAGTGCACTTTATTCCTGTTTTACATAGTACCGCATATTATTGCATATTGTCGCATATTACTGCAATTTATTTTATTTTTTCACATATCGCATATTATTGTATTTTTTTTTTTTTATTAGGGATAGGCATTCATGCATATTTGTCTATTTTTGCTGCTTAGCTTCTTGAATTAGTGCACTTCATCACTGTTTCACATAGTATCGCATATTAGTACAATTTTAGTTTTGTGTGTTTTATTTTTTTTTTATTGTATCATTTTTGTTGTTTTCGAGAATGTTCTTTTTCATATTATAAATGTTCTTTTTTATCTTTTGTTAAAGGTTTACCCTAATAAAAAAAATAAGATGTAATCCGGTTTTATGTATTGATTTTATTCAAATATTTTAATAAATGTTTTCATAATGTCTTAATACACTATTCAGTGAACTGAGGTGCATTTTTTAGGGAAATGGTAAAATATAGGCCAAAAAAGCTGAACTAAAAATATTTTAATGAGCTCATTTTTTTTTCTACTTCAGCCACTTTGGCTTAGATTTTGCAATTTTTCTGACAATTCACCTTTCTTCACTTATTAGTGAATAGACCAGATAAAAACGGACACTTGGACAAACAACAAGAAAAACTAGTGCCAAAGATATTAATGGAAGATTGGGGAATTAAATAGGATTGCTGCCACCTAAGTAACAGTGAATCACCAGCATAGGTGATCAAACACACGTGTGTGTGTATATGGATGTTTGATATATATTACATATACATACACACACAGCCACACACACACACACACACACACTCTTAAAGTGGAGGGCCACCGTAAAATAAAAAATATCATGAAAAATCGTAAAAATTTGAAAAAAAAAAACATAAAAAAAAAAAAAAAATTAAACTTACTTGAACCCTTGTTGCTAGGCAGTCTTCCTAATCTGCCTCTTTCTATTCCGCGGCGTGTCCTGCTCCTCGGTGAGCGGCCCCGTTGCCTTCTGGGAACTGTGTGTGTTCCCATAAAACCACGGGGCCATTCACAGAGTGCCGCACCGCTCGCGCGTGCGCAATAGGAAACTGGCAGTGAAGCTGCAAGGCTCCACTGCCTATTTCCCTTAGTTAGGATGGCGGTGCTGGGACCCGAGAGCCAAAAGGAACGGGTCGGCCTCGTGTGGCCGACATCGCGGGCACCCAGGACAGGTACTGTAAGTCTACTTATTTAAAGTCAGCAGCTACAGTGTTTGTAGCTGCTGACTTTTAAAAAAAAAATTTCCTGGCTGGAATCCCGCTTTAAGTAGAGCCGGTACAGTGAAAGAAGTACGGTAGCACTTGAATGACGGAACTGCCTACACACAGAGCACTAATGCGCTTTGGGGGGATTAGGGTGTGCCCAGGCACACCTGGCACACCCCCTGCCTATGATCACCAGTTAATTGGCAAGAAAAAAGAAGCAAGCAGCGCAAATCTATAATCCTATAATCTGGTGATAGTGAACCCACTGCTATTAACCTAATCCCTTACTAACCCCACATGTGAAATGCATTCAGTCCAACAATCATGTATAATGATAAACTCTGTGTCATTGCATAAAATAATTCATCTATCATACAAAAACGATTTGTTTCTATGAAACAAACCAAGTGCAAATGCTGTTAAAACAAAGTGCAAAAGAAAAAACTGTGTGCTGACACGTGAACAAAAAGTGCTTAGTGCAAGAAAATATTATTCATTTGTAGGGAAAATCCAAGAATGATGCATGCACTTTACTAATAATATTTTCTTGCACTAAGCACTTTTTGTTCACTGTGTCAGCACACCATTTTTTATTTTACACTTTTTTTAACAGCATTTGCACTTTAATTGTTTGTTTCATAGAAACAAATAATTTTTGTATGATAGATGAATTATTTTATGCAATGATACAGGGTTTATCATTATATATGATTGTTGGATTGAATGTATTTCACATGTGTACAGTAAGGGATTGGGTTAATAGCAGTGGGATCACTATCACCGGATTGTGGGATTATAGATTTGCGCTGCTTGCTTCTTTTTTCTTGCCAAAAATGGAGACTTGCATAACTCTGACTATAGACTTGCTGGGCTCTTGCTGTAGACCAGCGGGGCTTGTGCTATAGACTTGCTGGGCTCGTGCTGTAGACTTGTGGGGCTTGTGCTATAGACTTGCGGGGTTTTGGTTTAGACTTGCGGGGCTCACCCTGTAGAATTGCGGGGCTCGTGCTATAGACTTGTGGGGTTTGTGCTATAGACTTGCAGGGTTTTGGTTTAGACTTGTGGGGCTCGTGCCGTAAAATTGCGGGTCTCATGCTATAGACTTGCGGGGCTCGTGCTATAGGCTTGCAGGGATTTTGCTATAGACTTGCGGGGCTCTTGCTATAGACTTGCGGGGCTTGTGCTGTAGACTTGTGGGGCTCGTGCTTTAGACTTGTGGGGCTTGTGCTGTAGACTTGCGGGGCTCCTGCTATAGACTTGCGGGGCTCGTGCTGTAGACTTGCGGGACTCGTGCTGTAGACTTGCGGGGCTCTTGCTATAGACTTGCGGGGCTTGTGCTGTAGACTTGCGGGGCTCATGCTGTAGACTTGCAGGGCTCATGCTGTAGACTTGTGGGGCTCGTGCTTTAGACTTGTGTGGCTTGTGCTGTAGACTTGCGGGGCTCCTGCTATAGACTTGCGGGGCTCGTGCTGTAGACTTGCGGGACTCGTGCTGTAGACTTGCGGGGCTCTTGCTATAGACTTGCGGGGCTCCTGCTATAGACTTGCGTGGCTCGTGCTGTAGACTTGCGGGGCGCTTGCTATAGACTTGCGGGGCTCTTGCTATAGACTTGCTGGGCTCGTGCTGTAGACTTGTGGGGCTCGTGCTATAGGCTTGCAGGGCTCTTGCTATAGGCTTGCGGGGCTCTTGCTATAGACTTGCGGGGCTTGTGCTGTAGACTTGCGGGGTTCGTGCTGTAGACTTGCGGGGCTCGTGCTGTAGACTTGCAGGGCTCATGCTATAGACTTGTGGAGCATGTTATATAATCTTGCAGGGTTTTGGTTTAGACTTGCGGGGCTCGTGCCGTAGAATTGCGGGGCTCGTGCTATAGACTTGCGGGGTCTGTGCTATAGACTTGCGGGGCTCGTGCTATAGACTTGCGGGGATTTTGCTATAGACTTGCAGGGCTCTTGCTATAGACTTGCGGGGCTTGTGCTGTAGACTTGTGGGGCTCGTGCTGTAGACTTGCGGGGCTCCTGCTGTAGACTTGCGGGGCTCCTGCTGTAGACTTGCAGAGCTCGTGCTGTAGACTTGCGGGGCTGGTGCTGTAGACTTGCGGGGCTGGTGCTGTAGACTTGCGGAGCTCATGCTGTAGACTTGCGGGGCTGGTGCTGTAGACTTGCAGGGCTGGTGCTGAGACTTGCGGGGCTCTTGCTGCAGACTTGCGGGGCTGGTGCTGTAGACTTGTGGAGCTTGTGCTGTAGACTTGCGGGGCTGGTGCTGTAGACTTGCGGGGCTGGTGCTGTAGACTTGTGGAGCTTGTGCTGTAGATTTGCGGGGCTGGTGCTGTAGACTTGCGGGGCTGGTGCTGTTGACTTGCGGGGCTGGTGCTGTAGACTTGCGGAGCTTGTGCTGTAGACTTGCGGGGCTGGTGCTGTAGACTTGCGGGGCTCATGCTGTAGACTTGTGGAGCTGGTGCTGTAGATTTGCGGGTCTCGTGCTGTCGACTTGCGGGGCTCGTGCTGTAGACTTGCGGAGCCCGTGCTGTAGACTTGCAGAGCTCGTGCTGTAGACTTGCGGGGCTCGAGCTGTAGACTTGCGGGGCTCGTGCTGTAGACTTGCGGGGCTCATGCTGTAGACTTGCGGGGCTTGTGCTGTAGACTTGCGGGGCTCATGCTGTAGACTTGCGGGGCTCATGCTGTAGACTTGTGGGGCTCGTGCTTTAGACTTGTGTGGCTTGTGCTGTAGACTTGCGGGGCTCCTGCTATAGACTTGCGGGGCTCGTGCTGTAGACTTGCGGGACTCGTGCTGTAGACTTGCGGGGCTCCTGCTATAGACTTGCGTGGCTCGTGCTGTAGACTTGCGGGGCGCTTGCTATAGACTTGCGGGGCTCTTGCTATAGACTTGCTGGGCTCGTGCTGTAGACTTGTGGGGCTCGTGCTATAGGCTTGCAGGGCTCTTGCTATAGGCTTGCGGGGCTCTTGCTATAGACTTGCGGGGCTTGTGCTGTAGACTTGCGGGGTTCGTGCTGTAGACTTGCGGGGCTTGTGCTGTAGACTTGCAGGGCTCATGCTATAGACTTGTGGAGCATGTTATATAATCTTGCAGGGTTTTGGTTTAGACTTGCGGGGCTCGTGCCGTAGAATTGCGGGGCTCGTGCTATAGACTTGCGGGGTCTGTGCTATAGACTTGCGGGGCTCGTGCTATAGACTTGCGGGGATTTTGCTATAGACTTGCAGGGCTCTTGCTATAGACTTGCGGGGCTTGTGCTGTAGACTTGTGGGGCTCGTGCTGTAGACTTGCGGGGCTCCTGCTGTAGACTTGCAGAGCTCGTGCTGTAGACTTGCGGGGCTGGTGCTGTAGACTTGCGGGGCTGGTGCTGTAGACTTGCGGAGCTCATGCTGTAGACTTGCGGGGCTGGTGCTGTAGACTTGCAGGGCTGGTGCTGAGACTTGCGGGGCTCTTGCTGCAGACTTGCGGGGCTGGTGCTGTAGACTTGTGGAGCTTGTGCTGTAGACTTGCGGGGCTGGTGCTGTAGACTTGCGGGGCTGGTGCTGTAGACTTGTGGAGCTTGTGCTGTAGACTTGCGGGGCTGGTGCTGTAGACTTGCGGGGCTGGTGCTGTAGACTTGCGGGGCTGGTGCTGTAGACTTGCGGAGCTTGTGCTGTAGACTTGCGGGGCTGGTGCTGTAGACTTGCGGGGCTGGTGCTGTAGACTTGTGGAGCTTGTGCTGTAGACTTGCGGGGCTGGTGCTGTAGACTTGCGGGGCTCATGCTGTAGACTTGTGGAGCTGGTGCTGTAGATTTGCGGGTCTCGTGCTGTCGACTTGCGGGGCTCGTGCTGTAGACTTGCGGAGCCCGTGCTGTAGACTTGCAGAGCTCGTGCTGTAGACTTGCGGGGCTCGAGCTGTAGACTTGCGGGGCTCGTGCTGTAGACTTGCGGGGCTCGTGCTGTAGACTTGCGGGGCTCGTGCTGTAGACTTGCGGGGCTCATGCTATAGACTTGCGGGGCTCTTGCAATAGACTTGAGGGGCTCCTGCGATAGACTTGCGGGGCTCCTGCTATAGACTTGC
The DNA here is from genome assembly GCF_042186555.1 of Aquarana catesbeiana. NCBI lineage: Eukaryota > Metazoa > Chordata > Amphibia > Anura > Ranidae > Aquarana > Aquarana catesbeiana. Next base: position 916,497,052 of record NC_133324.1, read on the forward strand.
GGGGTTTTTGCTATAGATTTGCGGGGTTTTTGCTATAGATTTGCGGGGCTCTTGCTGTAGACTTACCACTGCAACTTTGCTCTTGTTAGAGACTTGCCACGCAAATTTGCTACAATTTGGAAAATTGTCAACTAGAACTTGTGCTTCAAATGCTCTACAAGTGCACAACTTGCCAGGGAAGATGTGCAGCAAGTTCACAAGACTTACAATTCAATACTGCCACAAATGTGTGGCAAGTTATCCTTGCTATCTGGGATTTGAAATATTTATGAGTAATTATAGAAGCCTATGGCAATGTCAAAATCAATCCTGACTCTCCAACAATGCGACAAAACATGGATCTGAACATCTGCAATGTTTGACTCCCTGTATAGTCTCCGGAATTGTTTATTTGCAGCCTAGTATCTTCCAGTAATTGTTCCAATTATTCTTACTAATAGCTATGCTAATGGTATTCATTTTTCATATGAATGTCTCATCTTGGAAAAATAAATAAATAAATAAAACATTAGAGTAGAAGATATATATAATCTCTGAAGGAATGGTAAATATTTTCGTCCATGAAGTTACGATGTTTCATACCCGTGAAGCAAAATGGGAGGGGCTTATCATAAGGGGCGAGGTTTGTTATTGCAGCAATTCAGAATATTCATGGAAAATGCCACATTAAAAATGTGCTGTGAAGGATAATGCAATCATGAATCACAGATGAGTGAAACAACCCTAAATATACCATTCCCTACCAAAAAAAGATAAAATATCCCCATGTCCCCCCTAAAATATTCATACATAATCAGAGGTTCAGTTGTGCGCAAGACAACAAACACACTGCTTAGAGGTGGGGAAGTGTACAGTTGTTTAACGACTTCAGCCCTGGAAGGTTTTACCCCCTTGACCAGGCGATACGTCACCGCGTCGCTTTAACTGACAACTGCGCGGTCATGCGACACTGTACCCAAACAAAATTGATGTCCTTCTTTTCCCACAAATAGAGATTTTTTTTGGTGGTATTTGATCACCTCTGCGGTTTTTATTTTTTGCGCTATAAACAAAAATAACATAAATTTTGAAAAACAAAAACAATATTTTTTACTTTTTGCTATAATAAATAACCAAAAAAAAAAAAAAAAATAAAAAATAAAAAATGTCTTCATCAGTTTAGGCCAATATGTATTCTTCTACATATTTTTGGTAAAAAAATAAATCACAGAAATTGATTGGTTTACGCAAAAGTTATAGCGTCTACAAAATAGGGGATATATTTATGGCATTTTTATTAATAATTTTTTTTGCACTAGTAATGGTGGCGATCTGCGATTTTTAGCGGGACTGCGACATTGCGGCGGACAGATTGGACACTTTTGACACTTTTTTGGGACCATTGACATTATTACAGTGATCATAGCTGAAAATAGCCACTGAGAGATCACTGTATAAATGGCACTGGCAGGGGAGGGGTTAACACTAGGGGGCGATTAAGGGGTTAGGGAGGTGTTTCTAATTGTGGGGGGAGGGGACTGACAGGGAGTAGAGAGAAATCGCTGTTCCTGTTCACTAGGAACAGACAATCTCTCTGTACTCCCCTGTCAGATCCCCATTCTGTCTCTCTGTGGAGTGATTGTGGGTAGCTGGCGGACATCACAGCCGCCAGCCACGCGCAACGGCTCCTGGTACTGCTGTTAAAGGGACGGACGTACAGCCATGGTGATTTGCGCAGCTGAGCCAACCTGCCGCAGTATAACTGTGGCGGCTGGTTGGCAAGCAGTTAATAAAATGATGTTTAACCACTTCCGGGCCACCAACCGCATTAATCCTATGGCAGTGCATCCCGGCTGTGCGAAATTACGTACCTGTACATGATTTAGTGCACACGGTCAGGGGCGCGCGCTGCACCGGCGATCCGCTCAAGCTGTGATTGGAAACAATCACAGCTTGGAGCCAATCAGCGAGTCCAGTGGACGCGATGTCGGCCGGGACCCAGCAATCGTTCAGAGAAAAGACAGAACGGCGGTGCCGTTTCTTCAGGACTCATGCCATGACCGGCATCTCCCGTGCTCATGTGCGGCAGTGAAGCCATCAGAAGTAACTCCAGTGGAAGATGTCAACCGTGTACTCAGAGTGCCAACGCCGATTCAGGGCATTGTTCTGAGGTAAGTATTTAATAATGAGCTCATTATGCCTTTGTATTGCAGGGTTTGTTTCTTTTTTTGTTTTTTTTCCCAAGATTTACAACCTCTTTAAAGTGATACTAAAGACTTTTTTTTTTTTTTTCTTTAAAAAAAACAAACCTGCCATACTTACCTGCCCTGTGCAGTTGGTTTTGCACAGAGTAGCCCCCATCCTCCTCTTCTCGGGTCCCTCACTGGCTCTCTTGCCCCCCCCCCCACATACTGTCGAGTACCCCCACAGCAAGCAGCTTGGTATAGGGGCACCCGAGCCAAGCCGAAGCTCTGTGTGTCCATTCAGACATGGAGCTGTGGCTCAGCCCCACCCCTCTCTCTCCTGATTGGCTAACTGGCTTTGATTGACAGCGGCGGGAACCGATGGCACCGCTGCTGTGTCTCAGCCAATCAGGAGATAGAGTCCCGGATGGCCGAGGAACTCCTGCACATCGCTGGAATGAGAGGGGGCTCAGGTAAGTATCAGGGGGGCTGAGGGAGGCTACTGCATACAGAAGGTTTTTTATCTTAATGCATAAAATGCATTAGGATAAAAAACCTCTTGCCTTTACAACCACTTTAAGTATTACTAAAGGTAGAGGGGACAGCCAGGTAGTCTGAGACTCTGTAAGAGCAGTCAAAGTCCATAAGGCAACCTCTGGGAACTAACTCTCATGGAGCTCTAGGCAAGGTCCCCCTCACAATGTCCAGAGATATCTCCCAACCAACTTTCCTGCGACACACTTCAGCGAAAGGGTCACCTACTCCAGAACGTTTACATGCAGTGTCTTCCAGCAAGTTTCCATAAGTCCAGTTCCCGTCAGGCCCTTGGCCATAGCACCTGCTGGGGGCCTAATAGCAATAGTTCTTCTGTATCATACACAGGCTGCCTCCCAGGAGGTGAGACCCCAGGAGAGAGAGAGCCCTGAACAGGCCCTCCCAAACATTTATCTTCTTCTCAGCCACACCTTCTGGGTGCTCCCTCCCAGAAGGTCAGATAAATATTCATGGTCCAAAAAGTGATCCTCCTATTCTATTTCTAGAAGCTTTAAGCAGAAGCAGGAAGGAGCAATCAATCTCCAGGTTTAGGGACAGACCTGGGCAGACCTGAAAAATATATGGCTGCTCAGCTGGGTACAGCAAAACCAAAACCTGAAATTAATCCAGCCTAGTACAGGGCACTACATACTGTGTATATGTAAGCTTTTTGTATTTGGCCAGATTTCTCCAGTTCTGTTGTATCATACCAGCTTTGGCTCATAGTACTTCTGCACTAAATGACTCTGTGAAATAGGATCTGCCCACTTTCAAACAAGTAGAGGTAGGACCCTTGACACCATAAGACCAATCAGAAGGATTTTGGATTAAAGCAATACATACTTTTATTTTTATGTAGGGGGGTCAGGGATGCTTTAAAGGTGGAGATAGGCGTTAAGTTTCTTCTGGGGGAAAAAAAGTGTGAAATGTTGCAGTGTCACTTTGAATTAAAAGCTCCCAATGAGCACAATTCCCCAAATCTATTCTCCAGCAGAGCACTTTTTCCAGCTATTTTCACTGTAAATTATTTACACAGGATGTTTTTTTATCAGTTTCATCGTGACAGCAGCACTTTGCTCTTACCATTAAGTTAAAACAGATAAAATGGATTGAATGTGAATAATTCACAGCAAACTCAACTTTTTATCTGATTTATCTGAGCAGCAACAACAAGAATTTACAAGACTTTGTTCATTAAGGCAAAATCACTGACATCTCCGACAGATACATACAGTTTAACCAGTCTCTTCAAATTGAATTACACTGCCTGCTGTGCTTTAAAGGAATGCTGAAGTTCACAAATGTTTCTCAGTACAGTATAGAGAGTAGATACTTTTATTTCCATTACCTGGTAAGTTTCAATACAGATAATGATTTATATACCCATCTCAGTTCACCTTCCATTTTTTATTATTATGTTCTTCTGGCATCAATCTGTTGTTCATTTTTCATCTATTCTCTATATCGAAACCTCAAAACTCCAGGTATCAGTTAATTACTACAATAAAAAAAAATTAACTCTTTTTTTTTTTCAGTTACTCAAATTATATCTAAAGATAACATTTTTATTTAGTTTTGAATAGATTATGGAATGCTTAGGACCATACCAATTTTCTATTGTTTGGAAAATCTCCATCAAAGGCCCTGGATTTGACTTATCAGTAGTTTATGGCTGAAGAAAGTCAGTTGAGTTGGCTGAACTTCAAGAAAGTCAGTCGAGTTGACGAGTTCACATGGAGCTCAGTAGCTCCAGCAAGGCTACTGTCAACAAAGACAGGTTTCCTCTTATCTAGGGGACCTGACATTTAAAGGTCCCTACAGATTGCTTGAATTTAGGCTTTATGAATCAGCTGAAATTTTAGTCGTGATTTGCCCTGGAAGCCGGGCTGTCATTAGAAATCATGAGGCCCTGGACAGCCTACCTGTAGGCAGGTTGGCCTGACTGTTATTCAGGCTGCCTGGGAAGGGGTTAAACCTTTCTGTTCACTTTCCCGGGCATTTTCTGTATTCTGCCGTCCACCCTGTGGAGTAAATAAATAGGGGAATTGCTCTGTTCAGAGGGCTTTTGGCCGGCAGGCTGTATACAGCGCTCCTACACCGCTCCTGCCCATTGGAATGCCGGCGCCGCTGAACGGAGGGGGAGACGAGCGGGGCTTCGATCCCCCGCATCGCTGGACCCTGGGACAGGTAAGTGTCCAATTAAAAGTCAGCAGCTGCATTATTTGTAGCTGCTGACTTTTAATTTTTTTTTTTTTTTTTGACTGGAACTCCTCTTTAAGTCTTCATCCCATATCATGAACAGGTCATCTATATATCGGCACAACTGGCCTGTTACCAAAGACAACCTCTTCCTCCCAGTGTGCCATGAATAAATTAGCTACGCTCGGCGCAAACCGAGCGCCCATGGCTACACCGATGATTTAAATCACATATCACGGAGGAATTATTGAGAGTTGGTGCCCTAGACAGATCCACTTTAGTAGCAGACTCAAATAGAAATAAGAATATGATCCAGGAAGATTCCCAATACAGGATAATCCTGGATTACAACATACAGCATAAGAAGATAGAAAAAATCATCTTAAAACACTGGGACATTTAAAAAAAAGACAATATCTTAGGGCCCACCCTTCCAGTTCGCCCTAAATTTGTTTATAGACGACCACCTACCTTACGAGACTTGATAGCTCCTGGCGTGGTGGACCATCCTGTTATTAAAGAAAATCGCATCTTTAACTTCATGTCAAGTTTCTATGCATGCGGAAAATGTCCGGCATGTAGACAATGCAAATTTAATAACAAGAGAAAGAAAGATTTTACTGCTAGCGCCACTGGGAAAACTTATCAGATTAAAAATTTAAATACATGCGACACTGTAGGCGTAGTATACATTCTGCAGTGTGAATGCGGTCTCCAGTATGTGGGGAGGACCTCGAGACCAATGGGAGTCCGCATTTCTGAGCATGTAGATAACATTAAATGAGGCCTTAAGACTCATTTTGTTTCTAAACATTTTAGATTATGTCACAACAGGGACCCTAAAAAACTGTTATTCTGGGGCATTGAAAAGGTCACAAAACACTGGAGGGGTGGTAACTTTATTAGGCAACTTAGCCAGAGAGAATCCTTCTGGATTCATGAAACCCGAGTGTCGGTCCCGAGAGGATTAAACGTTGAGTTCGACCTCAACTGTTTTATCTCTAATAAATAAACTGACCGCATTCTTGGCATTTCAATATCAACTAGTTTTTTACCCCCATTTTCTGGTGTTCAAGTATTTTTCTGCCCTTCAAGTTTTTTCCTTGTATCTGCTATCAGGAATATGCATATATGTTTATTCTTGTTTTTATACAGCTGTTGATCATTTTTAAGTTTTTTAATTATAAGTTTGTAAGAGATGGCCGCGGGTGCCTATTTATTTGCATCAAATAGTATTTATTTGCATCAAACAGGATTTATGCATTTTTTCCTTTTTATTTTGTCTTTAGCTAAAGCCCTTGGTAGATGTCCCCGCTTATTATTTTAGAGATTTCCAGCTTCAGTTCCCGTTTCTGGGAATGGGACACTCCCTGGTGACTCTTAGGGTGTATTTATAACTTCCCGGGTGATGGGCTAGCTCCACCCTCGCTGACGAAGTCCTTTGGACGTAACGCCGCATACGGGGGCGGAGCTTTACGGCCAACGTCACCCACTGCCATCTCACGCTAACAGCTGTTCGGACGCGAACAGACTGTTCCTACTTGAAACGAGAGTTTCTTTTATCTACTGCCGCACCGGTGTAGCGCTTTTTATACAGACATTTTCTACATTTAGTAAAACTTGGAAAGTTTTTCCATACGGACCGCTCTTAGAGTTTTTTCTTTTTCCTGGGGGATTGCTGTTTTCCACCCTGCTTTAAGGTACGGATTTACCCTGGACCACCGATGACTATTCCCTGCAGATGAGACTCAGTGGAGCTGTTTCCTGTATAGGAGATCCAGTGTAGCTGTTTGAGGCTTGTCTGACCCCCTGTAATTAAGGGGTCCATCCGGTCTGGTAAGCGCACCCTCATGATTATTTTTACCACATCAGATGCATTATGAAAAGTGATTGACCTGCTTCCATCAAGAGGAATTGATTCCCAGTTTTGATCATATGGACTTTTTAGTAAATTTCTAATTATTTCTCAGTTCTTTTTTGCGCTGCACTTATTTGTTTTATGAACAAAACTTTATTGTCGGAATTTCTGATCGTGTGTACACAAGTCCGACGCACAAAATTTCACGCATGCTCGGAATCAAGCAGAAGGAGCCGCACTGGCTATTGAACTTCCTTTTTCTCGGCTTGTCGTATGTCTTGTACCTTCCCACGTTTGTAATTGTTGGCCAACATTTTTGTGACCATGTGTATGCAAGACAAGTTTGAGCCAACACCCTTCGAACAAAAATCCACGGTTTTGTTGTCAGAAAATCCGATCGTCTGTATGGGGCATAAGAGTAAAACAATTCTAATTGCTTATGCTCAATTTTGCAATTTTGAAATGTGTTAGTAAAACCGTACATATCATCACAACTACTTTGTACATCCAGGTGGGTTATACCTTGTTTTTTTTCAGGGCAAACTGGGCTTTTATTTGGTAGTAAATAGTTATGGATATCTCATGATTTATTTGTTTATTATCAAAGGAAAACTGGCCCAAAATAGTAAAAAAATATATATATATTTTAAATTTAGCTGTATATTTCTTGTTACTACCATAACCTACCACCAAACAATAAACCAAAATAAATTATCCTACTCCTGACGATCGCAACAATACCACATATGTGTATGTTATTTGTTGTTTGTACTCGTAGTATAGCCAAGAAGTAATAGTGCGCATTTTGTTTTGGTTTTTCGTCCTACCTAAAACACCGACACTAACTGACACTGATGATAATTAAAAAAAAGAAAAAACAAATTTGCCCAAAATATACTGACCCTGGCCTGTGACCCTGGACTTGACCTTAGACCCTGACCATGACCCAAACAAAACAAAATGCGCACTATTACTTCTGGGCTGTACTACGGGTACAAACAACAAATAACATACACATATGTGGTATTGTTGCGATTGTCAGGAGTAGGAAAATGTATTCCTGGATCAAGGTTTGGTCTAGGCCAGTGCCAGACCAAACCTTGATCTAGGTATTTTTCTTTATTTTTTTTATTTTATTTTTTGTTATTTATTTATTTTACATTTTTTTATAAACACTTTTTTTTTCTTTCCTTTCTGCAAGGAGCGAGAAAGATACATTATATCCTTCTGCTCCATTCACAGAAAGCAAAAACACAGACGCGGGCTAAACTGTGACTGATCACTGTGGTAGCCAATCAGAGGCTACCATGGCATTCAGGTAATCCAGAATCAGGAGATCAGGGTCCTGATTGTTAAGACGGGGCCGAGGGCTCTCGATGAGACCCTGTGCGGCATGCACCCAGCACAAAGGGAGAAACACATATATGCGGCCCCACATAAAAAAAAGCTCAGTGCAGTGAGGCTGCATATTTGTGTTACGTCTGTGTGAAGGGGTTAAAGACTCTCATCTCTGGGAAGGTACTCACTGAGTAGCCTGGGCATAGTTAGACAGGAATAAACTGTATCACATTGTTGGACTGTATTTGCTGAGTTGTCTAATAAAGCCTGTTTAACTGTTTCCTGGTCAGAACTTATTCAAAGCGGTGCTTAGAGGTACATGGTGTATCTAGAACAGGGGTCTCAAACTGGCGGCCCTCCAGCTGTTGAGAAACTACAAGTCCCATGAGGCATTGCAAGGCTGACAGTTACAAGCATGAGTCCCTCAAGCAGAGACAGGATGGAACTTGTAGTTTCGCAACAGCTGGAGGCCCGCCAGTTTGAGACCCCTGATCTAGAAGAACTGGGCCCGTAAAGCACATGGGGGTGAAGTGCAAAGATCAGAAGGCCACTACAAAAAGGTTATTTCAGTGAAGGAGTTGGTGGGAGAAATGAAGCCGCTATGGGTAATAACCATGGACTGGTGGGAGTGTAATAGCAGCTCGACAGGGCAAAGTGGTACCAGGCATGGGTGACAGGTAATCTGGTAGCAAGGGGGTTGGTGCTCTGACTCCCTCCCTAGTGGTCAGCTGCTCCCTAAAAGCAATCAGAACCAGACCCACGATATAGAAACCCCATGAACCAGGCCACATGGTATGAGAGAGCTTAAGAGGTTAATGGTGTGTATGCATGAGGCCCGCACTTGGTGCACGGCAGGACCCCATTCTGTCACTGGGAGTGAAGTGGCAGACAAAAGCTGGACTGGTGGAGCGGGACACAGGCTCAGTGGTCTTCCCCTCTAAATGCTACATTCAGAAGAATAAATGTGCAGCGATACGGGGTGACGTGTGCTACAGTAGGAATATCTATGTTGCTTATCAGCTGCGCAAGGTGTACGGTTCACTTCTAATCCGGGGTTCTGGGCATTAGTGAGCACATTTACTAAAATTGTACCCCCACGTGCAGGGCGAGTAGGCCCCACCAACAAACCTGGCAAGGCCATACGTTCCTGTACCCCCTATTGGCGACCCTGCCCTTTTCCCCACGCTCTATACCCCCTTCAACCCCTATTACCATTCAATCTACCCCCATTGCATCCCCCAATACTCTATCTGTACCTGCATTACTCCTCACTTGTATCCCAGTACCCGTCCACCACCATGCACTCTGTAGCCGCTGCATCCCCCAATATCCCATACTCTGCAACCCCCATTGATCCACATTCTGCATTCCCTATTACTCTGGACTCTGCACCCCCTGCGCCCCCCTAATACACTTCAATCTGCATTCCCCCATTACATCTCACTCTGCATCCCCTATTACCCTGTTCTCTGCATTCTCTGAATCCACCATTAGAATTAGAGGGGTGGTGCTGAGTTGGTCTCAAGAGTAGGGTTAACCAACATCCCCAATAGTCTAGGCAAATGTAAATTTGTTCCTCTTATGGGACTTTAAAGGGAAAAAAGCTACTCTGGGGTAATAACGAGTATGAGTTTGTAATGATTATGAATTTTATTGTCAAAAGGGGTGTAGATCTAACAAGTCTACAATGCAAAAAAGTGGATATACAAGGAAATACAGGATGCGTAACACAATAAACATGCAATACAATATATGAAATTCACAATCATAGGACTTCGGTACATATGGAACACACATACGGGAAGTACCCTGTATCCACCATTAAACCTCACTCTGCACCCCCTGTTTTCCTCATTGCCCTGCATTTTCCAGTATGTCTCACTCCGCACTCTCTGCATCCCCCTGACAAATCACATGCCCTGCCCGGGGTTAGGAAGTCGGTGGACCATGAAATGTGTCTCAGCCAATCAGGAAGGAGAGTCCCAGACGGCCGAGGTACTCATGGATATCGTTGGATAGAGATGGGGCTCAGTATAGGGGGCTGGGCTGCACATAGTTATATAGTTGGTGAGGTTGAAAAGAGACACAAGTCCATCAAGTCCAACCTATGTGTGTGATTACATGTCAGTATTACATTGTATATCCCTGTATGTTGTGGTCGTTCAGGTGCTTATCTAATAGTTTTTTGAAACTATCGATGCTCCCCGCTGAGACCACCGCCTGTGGAATCCAATAACCATTTGCCAACCACTGCACGCCGATATACGTCGGCACAATGCCAGCGTTGGGCAAATGGCCGTACTTGTAGGTCCCCTTTAATTGGCGGGGCTAGCGGGCGCCGCGTACAGGGTGACCGTGCATGCGGGGCCGGCGAACTCGACGTCCGCCGGTCTCCTGGCAATCATGTCACGGAGCCACAGAACAGGGAAGTGCCTATGTAAACAAGGCATTTCCCCGTTCTGCCTTGTGACATGACAGAGATCACTGCTTCCTGTCATCGGGAGCAGTGATCACTGTCATGTGAGTTGAAGCCTATCCCCCCCACAGTTAGAATCACTCCCTAGGACACACTTAACCTCTTCATCTCCCCTCTAGTGGTTAAACCCTTCACTGCCAGTGTCATTTACACAGTAATCAGTGCATTTTTATAGCACTGATCGCTGTATAAATGACAATGGTCCCAAAATAGTGTCAAAAGTGTCCGATGTGTCCGCCATAATGTCGCAGTCACGATAAAAATCGCAGAGCGCCGCCATTACTAATAAAAAAAAAAATTAATTATAAAAATGCCATAAAACTATCATTTCCCTGTTCTGCCTAGTGACATGACAGGGATCTACTGCTCCCTGTCATCTGGAGCAGTGATCTCTATCATGTTCTAGGTAGTTCCCCCCCCCCCTACAGTTAGAACATGCTGAGGGAACACAGTTAACCCCTTGATCGCCCCCTGGTGTTTAACCCCTTCCCTGCCACTGACATTTACACAGTAATCAGTGGCTATTTTTAGCTCTGATCGCTGTATAAATGTCAATGGTCCCAAAATAGTGTCAAAAGTGTTCGATCTGTCCGTCGCAATGTCACAGTCCCGATAAAAATTGCAGATCACCGCCATTACTAATAAAAAAAAAATAATAATAAAAATGCCATAAAACTATCCCCTATTTTGTAGATGCTATAACTTTTGCGCAAACCAATCAATATACGCTTATTGCAATTTTTTTTACCAAAAATATGTAGAAGAATATATATCAGCCTAAAGTGAGGAAAAAATTAGTTTTTTTTTTATACATTTTTGGGGGATATTTACTATAGCAAAAAGTAAAAAAATTCCTTTTTTTTTTTAAATTGTCGCTATTTTTTTTTTATAAAAAATAAAAACCGCAGTGGTGATCAAATACCACCAAAACTGACTGCCTTTACAACCACTTTAAATTCTTTTTTTATTTGCACACCCTTACTGAAAAAGAAAAACCTATGTCCTTATTGATGTTATTTTCTTGTGGAATGAATCCAGAGGTCTGTTGAGATTAATTATCTGCTATACGTCACTAATAGGGGCTCATGCTTTGCATAATATTTGCTGACCTTTTGTTTCAATCATTCCATTATTGCTGGCACTGATTCAAGAGACAATTGATAAAAACTGAGCTCACATATAGAACATAAGTTGTAGTGACCTAATGTAGCAGTCCTACTTATTTTTCCTTACTTGCTTTTATTAGATGGTATTTTAAAAGGTCGACAAACATATTCAATAGAAAGATTAATTAGAATTAACATCAGTTAGCATCAGTGGCTGTTGCTAATTGGTTTAGCAGTGTGACCTACATGAATATAAACGTCTTACATAATTATCTATTACAATTCTATCTCTGATGGGAAATATGTCATGTTACTGTACTTTTGGAATATTTAGAAATTCAGGTCCTCACCCTATTACGGTAATACAACTATTTATCTCAGATTAGGCCTAAAAAAAATATCCAAGATCATAGATTGATCATTATTTATTAGCGGTATTTATATAGCACCATCGCTTTACAGATACACTATATTACCAAAAGTATTGGGACACCTGCCTTTACAAGCACATGAACATGAACTTTAATGACATCCCTGTCTTAGTCTGTAGGGTTCAATATTGAGTTGGCCCACCCTTTGCAGCTATAACAGTTTCAACTCTTCTGGGAAGACTGTCCACTAGATTTAGGAATGTGTCTATGGACATTCTTGACCATTCTTCCAGAAACACATTTATGAGGTCAGGCACTGATGTCGACAAAAAGGCCTGGATCACAGTCTCCGCTCTAATTCATCCCAAAGGTGTTGGGACTGGGCATAGTTGGAGCTGGAAGACTGGCATCTAGTGGCAGAGACAAAATACTGCAGCGGACAGAAGGTGAGTATCTCTCAGGACCTGGATCACTTTGCTTCCCAAAGCGTAAGGTTGTAGTTTCGATGTCCACCAGTGGGTGTCTCCCAGCAGCAAATAGATCCCAGTAATCAGTTTCCAATTAAAGTGTTACTAAACTCAGTAATATGAAAATAGTTCATGTGCCCCCTCACAGTGACCACAGCTTATAAATCTTTTTACAATAAAATACTGCCACTATATACCTTTTTGGCTTATCTGTATAACATGGTCACGTGATAAACTGTAGGGTTTGCCCGAGTGCTGAGTGTTCAGGTAGGAGGAGATTTTCTACTACAGCCTGTGTACTCATGCTGTTATGGGAGGTGGATCATCCATCAATCAAGATGTGACATCCCACCTACTGTGTTATTTTTTACTTACTGCGCATGGAGGAGGAGGAAGGGACTGGGCTGTCATTTAGGATCTCTATACACGCCCACATGTGTTATGTCAATATCATGTGACCTCAAAAGCTCAGCTCAACCAGGAAATGTTCTCTCCAGCAATAGAGACCAAACTGAGCATGTGCAACTTTACTACCCTCACTGTGTCTTATCTGGCCTTGCCAAAAGAGACCCTGCAGTAGGGGGAGGATCTGTCCATACAGGATCAAGCAGACTTTTTACACAATACAGAGGATTAACCCCTTAAGTTCCACAGTGAGTATAATACGCATGCTATTCTGCATATACAGCAGTGTTGCCAACCTACCAGATTGGAATTTACTGACATGACACCCAAAATTTACTGGCTCAGCCAAATTTTTACTGGCATTTCCAAAAGTTACAAAATTACAGTTTTAAGTGCAAATCTCAGTATTTGGGCTACAAATAAGTATACTATGCAATTAGCAATTTGATTTAAGGAAGCTATACAGGGGGTCCCCGGGTTACAAACAAGTTAGGGACTGTAGGTTTGTTCTTAAGTTGAATCTGTTTGTAAGTTGGAACAGGTATATTTTTTAAGTGTAGCTCCAGCCAAAAAAATATTTTTAAGCTTTTTGGATAGCATAGGGAAGGGTTAACACCCCTGTAACATTTGTTTTGCTGTGTGTGCCCCTGTTCAGAAGATTTCACCTCACTTTCTGTCCCAATGACAGTTGGATTTTGAAAATTTTGGGTTGTTGTGAAAACAAGCCGTGGTGATAAAGCATCAGTGGAGGTACCTTTTCCCCAATAATAGCATTTACAGGAGTGAATTTCCCTTCCTAGGGGTAGATTTCCTCTCACTTCCTGTTGTCTCCCTCCGTTTGTAAGTAGGAGTCGTTTGTAAGTCGGATGTTTGTAACTAGGGGACCCCCTGTACAGGCAAAAAGCATATTTCTTATTTTATTTTCAATATAGTAAGTAAGTGGCTCTCTCGCTACAACTTTTCGCTCTTGGCTTGTGCCAGAGCCTCATGGCTCTCTCTACCATTTTGAGCCTCATGGCTATCTCTTTTTCCATCCTGAGCCCAGCTGACGAAACAATATCTCGAGGAAAGCATTGTGATAAGTATCTTTGATGTTCTTTTGTCATATACTCTGTATAATTCTCTATAGTATTTCCATGCTAGCATATTCCTATTTTCTTGGGAAATAAATAAGACATTGTTTTACTAAGCAGTGTGTTTGTTTTCATAGCTAACCTTAAATCATTGTGCTTATCAGAGTTTTAATGGACTAGCTAACTATTGGAATAGAAGTTAAAAGTTAATACATATATATATGAAATAAATAGAGGGAATCCGTAACCACCCTCGAATAATATTTATAGTACCAATTACTTCAGACAGGAAATTAGAATGGGCGGTGCACACACACATGAAATTGACTCTCATAGTGACACAGACAGCAGTGTGCAGCAGCACAGATAACCGACACAACGCGTCCCCTTCTGAGTCACAGTGACAGTCTCTCTCGATGCCAGGTGGTCCCTTCAGTCCCCTCCAGTCCAAACAGCACTGACAGTCCCGCTCCCAGCTTGCCTTGCTCCCATCCTGCAGACCCGCACACAAGGCTCTGGCCGCTCGGCTCCCTTGCACCATGAAATCAAACAAACAAAACGCTCAGGCACCGCCTCTGCCAGACCAGCCCCCCACTGGTACCGCCCGAACACACTGTAGCAGACACTTTGATGGTCTCGGCCGACTCTGGACCTGAGCTGCGCATGCCCAGTTCCGAGCCAAGCGCAACAGCCATATTTTTTTACTGGCAAACTTTTTCTCTTACTGGCATTTACTGGCAGGAGAAAAGTGCCAGTTTTTTACTGGCTGCCAGTACTACTGACGGTTGGCAACATTGATATACAGACAGATTTTACTGTTGTGGGTTTAGTAACCCTTTAATGCTGGCTGCTGGGAGACACCCGCTGGTGGACATTGGGAACTACAACCTTCTGGGAAGCACAGTGCCACCAGTAGGTGATCCAGGTCCTGACAGTATTGCATTAAAAGTTCTATTTTTTTTTTTTTTTTACTTTAGCTATGTATCTTTTAGTTTGATGCAAAAATAAAAAAAAAATTGTGTCAGAAAGTACTAGTCAGATGCAGTGGAAAGATATCAACTACCCCAACACTCATATTACCACTGCTCTAAAACCAGTTGCAGTCACAACTAAAGCTAATGATAACAAGAATGTCTTTAACATAAAGGTCAATGAGAACCATAGGCGTGTGCACATGTGGTGTAAGGTGTGCCCGGGCACACCCTAATCACCCTTTGCTGTGCAGATTCCCCCTGCAGCTTGGCTGCAGAGAAAGGGACTGGGGAATCTCAGAACTCAGTCCCTTTTTCAGACATCAGGGTCTGTTCAGACCAATGATATTTCACCAAAGCCCCCCAATGGGGCTCCTAAAAAAAAAAAACATGTAAAAGAAAAAACAAAACATAAAATTGTAAAACAATAATAAAAAAATACAATTGTAAAAAAAAATAAGAGAAAATAAAATGATAAAAATAAACTACTGACACCAATCTCTGACACCATATACTGACACCATCCATTGCTCTACTGACACTGTGCTCTGCCTTACTGACAGTATCTTTGATGATCCCTAGGAGCACTATCAAATCTATCATAACCAAATGGAAAGAACATGGCACAACAGCAAACCTACCAAAACTCATGGACCGGGCAAGGAGTGAATTAATCAGAGAGGCAGCACAGAGACCTAAGGTGACCCTGGATGAGCTGCAGAGTTCCACAGCAGAGATTGGAGTATCTGTACATAGGACAACAATAAGCCGTACACTCCATAGAGTTGTTCTTTATGGCAGAGTGGCCAGAAGAAAGCCATAACATGGCACATTTTGAGTTTGCAAAAGGCATGTGGGAGACTCCCAAAATGTATGGAGGAAGGTGCTCTGGTCTGATGAGACTAAAATTTAACTTTTTGTCCATCAAAGAAAACGCTATGTCTGGCACAAACCTAACACATCACATCACCCAAAGAACACCACATCCCCACAATGACACATGGTGGTGGCATCATGCTGTGGGGATGTTTATCAGCAGTTGGGACTGGGAAACTGATCAGGGTTTAGCGAAAGTTGGATGGTGCTAAATACAGGGATATTCTTTAGCAAAACCTGTACCACTCTGTGTGTGATTTGAGGCTAGGACGGAGGTTCTCCTTTCAGCAGGACAATGACCCAAACACACTGCTAAAGCAACTCTTGAGTGGTTTAAGGGGAAACATGTAAATGTGTTGGAATGGCCTAGTCAAAGCCCAAACCTCAATCCAATAGAAAATCTGTGGTCAGACTTAAAGATTGCTGTTCACAAGCGCAAACCATCCAACTTGAAGGAGCTGGAGCAGTTTTGCAATGAGGAATGGGCAAAAATCCCAGTAGTAAGATGTGGCAACCTCATAGAGACTTATCCAAAGTGACTTGGAGCTGTGATAGCCGCAAAAGGTGGCTCTACAAAGTATTGACTTTAGGGGGGTGAATAGTTATGCACATTTACTTTTTCTGTTATTTTGTCCTATTTGTTGTTTGCTTCACAATAAAAAAAAAAAACATCTTCAAAGTTGTGGGCATGTCCTGTAAATTAAATGATGCAAATCCTCAAACAATCCATGTTAATTCCACGTTGTGAGGCAACAAAACAGGAAAAATGCCAAGGGGGGTGAATACTTTTCCAAGGCACTTGGAAAAGTGATGACCACACATTATTGCAGGGCTTCAGCAATCGGTCTTGATGTTGAGGTCAGTTACAACCACTCCATACACAGGAGAGCCAGCAATGAGTTCATCTGTCATATGGATTGAGTGCCAGATTATAACAAAGCTTTTTTACTCTCCCAGATGTTAACACAAACACACTGCATCTGGAGTAAAAAAAACTTTTCCTTATCTGATGACTGACCTCAGGATCAAGACTGATTGCTGAAGCTCTATAATGTTCTTGTGTGTTCTCATTGACTTTTATGTTAGAGACATTTATTATCATTAGCTTTGGCATTTTGGTCGTAGGAAGTAGTGATTGCAACTTGTTCTAGTGTGCTGGCAATAATAATTTTATATATATATTTGTTTTTAATTGCAGCTCTGCTGTAAGTAATCCATCAAGAAAAATCTCACCTGACTAGTGTGCCTGCGCATATTGGGCTTGGCTGTCTAAAAAATAACCTTATACAAATAAAGAAAAGTATTAATAAAAAAAAAAAAAAAAAAAAAAAAAAAAAAACTGGATAGTAACATTTTCATTTAATGTTAATTCAGGGAGATTAGGAAGGATTTTTTTTTTCCCCTCGCTCGAGCAAATGACCAAGTGACAGTCCTGTCTGGACCACTGCCACACCACTTAGTAGCCTGGATGGGCTCCTCTTCTGTGTGTACTCGCCCCCCTGCCACCGCCACTGCTGCTGTTAAACTCACAGCAGGGCAGAGGGATGGAAACAGGGCAGATCTGCACTCAGAGCAGAAGCTGCCCAACTTTTCAAATTAAAAAGCAGGTAATGGGTTGTTAGGACACTAGTCTATCCTAGCAACCAATCACTTAACAAGAACAACTGGGCAGTCCCCACCCTCAGCTCAGACCTGCCATGCCTCCTGCCCTCTGCCTTGCTGTGAGTTTAACAGCAACAGCTGCGGTGGCAGGGAGGCGAGTACACACAGAAGAGGAGTCCACCCTGTAGTCTGGGGGGGACTGTGATGTGAGAAGGGGGGAGCTGCAATGTGAGGGGGATGTCTGTGATTGCAAGGGGGCTTTAATGTAAGGTCGGGGGGCGGTGATGTGGGGAGGGGGGAGCTGGGATGTTGGGGGGACTGTGACATTAGGGGTGGGGCTGTGATGGAATGGGGGGGTCTGTTATAGCAAGGGGGGTTGTGATGTAAGAGGGGGATGGTGATGTGGGGAGCTGTGATGTTGGGGGGACTGTGATGTAAGGGCCTGAAATGGAAGGGGGGGTCTGTTATAGCAAGGGGGGTTGTGATGTGAAGGAGGGCATTGAGTACACTGATATAAAGGGGGCTGTTATTTAAAGAGGGATCAGGGCTGTGATGTGAAGGACCTGAGTCATAGAACAAAAATGAGATTCGGACCTCTGAAAGAAGAAAATGTTACTGACCGGAACTCTGTGAATTTTAATTCAGTAACCCTCCTTTATAAGAGATGTATTTATTTATTTTGGTATTTCTCTAGATCAACTGTGGTTATAGGATTTCATTATATGGAGGGTTTCTATTTATTTATTTTTTTTTATTGGTTGAACTAGATGGACTATATGAAAAAAACCTTGTGCTTTTTTAGCGCTACCTCATGTGCCTGCCTATGGGGAATTTCAATATCCTAAAAAATGTTTGGATTACTATTTGAAGTTTTAGCAGGAAGGAGCTTCTCAGAAGGATGACCATCTGTCTGGCCAATATGCAGAACTTTTCAAAGCATTCTGATTTAAAATAGAATTACATATGGCAGCAGCTAATTCTAATTTTGTCTTTTTTTCAATAGATAACTTATCTCCTACCAGTCTCTTGTTTAAGAAGGGAAGGCGCTATACCTGTTTTTCAAGTATGAAGCATTCAGGTTATTTTATAAGTGTAATCCTAAAGTGAACCTGTGCTTTGTCAATGCATGCCAGAGCAAGCAGTTCACTTTATTGTAGCTGTTTATACTTTCCTTCCCTCTCCTCTCCTGTTGCTATGATGGAGCTTGCTGGCCATAGCGTTGGGTGCCCCTATGGACAACTGTACTGAGGAAAGTGATTGAATTCACATACACCCCCACAGTATCAGGTCTACTTCAGTCTGATGGTTGACAGGTCCAAAAAGAAAGTGTTTAAAATGTGGTAGGGCACTATATTGTCAGGAGTATTGGGACGCTTGCCTTTACAAGCACATAACCTTTAATGGCATCCCAGTCTTAGTCCGTAGGGGTCAACATTGAGTTGGTCCACCCGTTGCAGCTATAAGAGCTGTTCAACTCTTCTGGGAAGGCTGTCCACAAGGTTTAGGAGTGTGTCTATGGAGATGTTTGACCATTCTTCCAGAAGTGCAGTTGTGAGGTCAGGCACTGATGTTGGATGAGAAGGCCTGGCTCTTATTCATCCCAAAGGTGTTCTGTCAGGTTAAAGTCAGGACACAGTGCAGGCCAGTCAAGTTCCTCCACCTCAAACTCTCTCATCCATGTCCTTATGGACCTTGCTTTGTGCACTGGTGCACAATCATGTTGGAACAGGAAGGGGCCACCCCCAAACTGTTCCCACAAAGTTGGGAGCATGAAATTGTCCAAAATGTCTTGGTATGCTGACGTCTTAAGAGTTCCCTCCACTGGAACTAAGGGGCCAATCTCAACCCCTGAAGAGCAACCCCACACCATAATCCCCCCTCCACCAAATGATTTGGACCAGAGCACAAAGCAAGGTTAAATATTAAGGTGAATGTGCGTGTGGGGGCAGGCGTCGGTGAAACACAAAAAAGCAGCTAGCATCAACAACGTGACTGATTATGTATACAGATAAAAAATAAAAAAATGCAGGAGCAAACATTCAAAAGATGAATAATGGGTGATACAGAATATGATAGTATGTGCAAATATACAATAAAAGTGACGAGTGCAAAAAAATATAATAAATTGATAAATCAACTCATGTATGCATGACAAACACAAAAGCTGAAGGTGCAAGTAAATATAAAACACAAGGTATCCAAGAGGGCAAAGAGTCTATAATGGACAAAAGCACATCCAAGGACTCCTCTATATGATGTTGTACAGTCTATTAGAGAAGGCAATGAAAGGTGTATCTTCTAATGATGATAGAATGTGAAAAACACAGCTTCCTCGTACAGCGATTACAGGTGTGCATCAAAGACAACAGAGGAAATGGCTACTCTTACCCCAAAATGTGGACAGACATGCCAGCAGCGGTGGGTCAATCAAGCATAGGCATGGATCTCCAACCAGGACCTTTGCAGTAGGATGGTGTATACCTGCGTCTGCATTGAGGGATCAATGGTGGATGTTTACCAGCAGAGACTCCAGCTGACCGGCGTATGTGGTCATCAAATCGAAATCCAAACAACAGCACAAAACATGGGAGAAAAAGAACAAAAAGGGCCTCCACATAGTGCAGATGAATCCAAGGTAAAAAAAAAATGTAATCAATAAAAACCACAGATAAAAAAGCATACAAAACATCAATCAAGATGTATACATAGAGTGATCACGAAAACTAAAAGAAATAGCGTGGTATAGGGAGCACAACAGGCTATGTACCCAACATGTTTGGAACTAGTGTTCTTCTATTGGGGCATCCCCAGTATTTTTAGAAGGAATTTAACAATGGCACCATGTTTATTTCTTTCTGAGAACTCTTAGGTAATGTAAAATTTAGATCAGCAGAATGCACCCTATTCTGAAATACCAGTTTTTGGAGGGCTGACCCTTCTCCATCTTCTACCTTTGGACCTTGTATTGGTAAATTACTCACACTTCCACTGTTCTGCTGAATTAGGTGCAGTAGAACAGACTTGGTTTGCAAGTATTTTTTTTTTCCTTTTTGAAGGTCCTAAAAGTGCTAGCGGCCATATTGTTATACATTGCAAGATGCTTATTTTCTAAGTATATGTAGCACCCTCTACCATCAGGTAGGTGCTAGTAATATGATTTTTGTTAAATAGACTGACAGCACAGGTAAATCTAGGCAGGCCTATATTGCAAGCTAGGCCTGTATGTTTTGATCTGGGGGCTGAGAATGGTTAGAGTAGCAGTGGGTGTGGCCACCTGTGCTCTGGTTCTGAGGCACCTCCCCTGCTTCCAGGGAGAATGTTCTGGAAGAGGGGCAGGGCTGGGAACTGGAGTGGCAGGCAGCTCATGTGGGAGCACTGACCAATCCCCAACTATTGGCAGGGGCCTCCTATATAAGCTGAGGTAACATTCCACTGGGGGGGAGTTGTCGGCTGACTGAAGTGGAGAATGGAATACTAGACAGCAGCAGGAGGGCACCCCCATCTGGGGGGGGGGGGGGGCGTCGATCGCGGTGGAAGCCCGGGAAGAACTGTGAGGGAACTTCGCCTTTACACGGTGATCGATAAGAAACTCCTGGAGCAGAGGGGCAGGTGAAGCTGTCGGAACATATGGCCTGGTCATGTTCTCCATCAAGGACTCAGGGCAGTGGAAGGTCGGTGAGTGTACCACAGTGGAGGGCTGGATGTGCCAGGAAGTCTGTGAGGGAACTTCACTTCTACACGGTCAGTAGTGAAGTCCTTATCATTACATGGTCAATGATGGGGAGTCCTGGATCAGAGGAGAGACTGCGGGGAACTGTGTCAAATTGATGTGGCCCGAGGGCACAGGATTTGCAAGCTGGGATAGCTGGGAACAGTAGTCCACCGCTCAACATTTGCTTTTAAACTACTAGGCCTCCAGGGAGAGGTGCTACAGGCCTCTGGCCTAGTAGCAGCGAGCAGCCAGAGCCAGCTTGAGGAACTATTCAGAGTGGGTCCTTCTTGCTTACAGAAGAAGATGTGACAAACTTTACACTGACAACCACAGAATAAGTTTGTGCAGGAGGAGAGGATTTCTGGGAACATCACCCTTACATGGTCAAGAGTGATGTCCTCATCCTTACACAGTAATGGATGAGGAAATTCTGGAAGGAATAGTCTGCAGGAGTTAAGCAGAGGAGGAGCAATAGTCTGCATGGTGATGCAGGTAAAAAAAGACTGTGATTGTTAAACATGCGCATCTTTTCTTCAGGCTCAAATTAAGTGCTAATCTACAAAACTCTTTAAAATATGATGGCAACGACAATCTGTTCTATGGGCATCCCATATACCCTTTTCCCCAACCAAGTTGTACCCCCCAATAAACAAAAACAAAACACAGCCAATGACTTTTCATTGTCTCTGCAAGTGATTTATGGAGTCTGGCAGCGGGTGATATGGTGCATGTTTGTTAGTTACTAGTGGCAACTACACCGCTACATATTATATATATATATATATATATATATATATATATATATATATATATATATATATATATATATTGTAATAGTCCCTGTCACTGGGAAAAGGGATGGGATCTCTAACCCTGTGTCCATGTCTTATGGAGAGCCAGCAGGTTGTGTGCCCAGGTGCACACAGCCCATATAACGAGGGGCTAGTGGGAGCAGAGGGTGGAGGAAGGTGGAGTGTGTGTAGCTTGTTGCTACTGCTGTGTGAAGACAGACCTGTGTCTGGAGAGTGGTCTGCCCTGTGGGAGTCTGCAGCCTATGTAAAGGGGATTCTTTGCCCAGGGACTGGGAAAGGCTGGCCAGCCTTGAGAGTCGGGGAGACTGAGGAAGCCAGTGAGTCCAGGGGGCTGTAAAGAATTGGCCAATCTGTTGAGAGCAAGCAGAGGAACTGCTGACAAGAGAGCCAGGTGGCTTGGTATGTTTTCCTTATTTTTGGAGTGCTTAATGAAGTTAAACCCCTGCGTGGGAATCCTGAATGGACCTATATGCTTTTGTTTTTCGGTTTAATAAACGTGGCCAACAGGCCCTTAACTATAATGCCTGTCTGATGTGGACTCACTGCACTAAAACGCATTTATCGCTTGAGCTAAATACCCCAAACATTACAAGTGGTGTTCGAATGCGGGCAGACAGACGGTGAAGTCCGGGTCTCTGCGCCAGTAGTGAGTCATTTCAGGAATTGCTGCTAGCGGTGTGTGGCAGCCAGGCAAACTGCATTGCGCAGAAGTTAAATTGATGAACTGTGTTTGTGTGCATGAGACAGCACAATCTGTGTGTGCACTGTGCAGGTGAGGAAAGCTTGCATGAAGTGAAAAGCAACTTGCTTTAAAGTAACAGTGCTTCATTTTTTGCTGGAAAGCGCAAAAGTGTGGTGGAGTGACTGCAGAGATGAAGCAAGAGTTTGAGCCTGCCGGAGAATATTGCAGACTGTTTTTTGCTACACTTAAAGGGGAAGTGCATGCTGTTGCCCCTGGCAACGCTGGTGCAAGCAGGCCAGCTATTAAGGTGCAAAGTCCCAAGCTTACAAGAGGATGCAATTTGGGAAGCCCTGTCAAGGCTCTGAAGCAAGAGCGCTGTTTTCGGTGCAGAGAGTGGGGGCATGTTATCTCCAAGTGCCCTTTGTCTCAGTCTCCAATACAAGGCGACACGGCCAGACAGAGGTCTGCAACAATGTTTAGAAAGCCTGATTTAAGTCCCAGGAGTGTCCAAAAGGCTTATCAGAAGTTTGACAAGTATGTGGTTGCCCGTAGCAACGGCAGTGATGTCAAGTCTGTGGACTACGCGAGAAACGTATTGCCGACAGAGGATCGTGGCATGTTTAAAGCAACAATGCTTCAAGGAGCGCAAAGTCGCTGCTTTTGGGAGAGTCAGCAAAGTACAGCTGGAAGAGTGCCATCTCCCTTAGCAACAAGGGATCGGGTGTTAACCGGAAGGAGGAGATACAGTGGAGATGTGGAGCGGCATCCCATTAAAGATATGTGTAAAAATGTACCATGCCTGGAATGTGGTCAACTGGGGCATGAAATTTTTTCTTGTCCCAGGTTATGGAACATGCCTGGAGATGTGGTTACTGGGCAGAAGTCTTTGTCTGCAAGCCCAGATTTTTGTGCAAACCTATTTTCAGTCACCTCTGGCAACAGTGAGGAAGTACCTGTTGTGCCTGCAGGGGGTGCTAAGGAGTCAGAAGTGGCTGCTGCAGTTTCATCCCATGGCCACCAGGGAGAGTTAGTCAGTAAAAGTGCGATAAAGGATAGACAACGTACTCAAATGAAGCCAGAGTTACCTGCTACAGATTATGGTAAGACTGTTGCAGTTTGCGGGACTGATCCCAGTGAAGTGGGAGTATATCCGGCTGGGAGATCAGCAGAAGTGGTAAAAATGGACTTGCTGCAGTTTGCTACCCCGAGTAGTGGGGAGACACAGGTTGAAGCTCAACCTGCAGCAAGGTTAAGAACTCAAAAAGACTGGACTCTGTATGTACCTGGTGTAATCCACCAGAGTGCTGGAAGTGGTAACCTAGGGGTGACCAATACAGTTTGTGTGCCAGGTTCCCTAGTGACAGGTGCTACAGAGATGCCCAGGGAAACCTCCCAGGAGCCCGCAGTGGTGAGGCACATGGTTTCCCAGGACAACTGTGGAGCCGCCCTAGTGGGCAAAAGAATGCCTTTGGAGAGGAAGGGTGGTGTGCTGAGCGTTACACGGGGTGCTGTGTGTTCTGACCAAAAACAGCCTGTTAAAGCTTATAACACTGCTATGTCTATGGCTGATGATACATGTACTTATTGTGATGTATTCAAAAGTAATGATGATGTTGAAAAGTGTATTACTGACAATGTTGATGGTTTGGTGTCTCCCATGGTAACCACAGGTAGTGCAGCAGAGTTGTCCCAGGAAATCTCAGGAGGAATCCCAGTGTTGGAGCCGGCGGGGCTCCAGGACAGCTCTGATACTGCTCAGGTGGAAAACAATGGGAAAATAGCTCAAATGAGGGAGTATGTATTATCACAATCTGATGTGGTTGACAGTGACTGGTGCAGATTGTCTGCTGCTAAACCACTCTGTCCACCTGTGTCTCCATGGGCAGAGGGAGCAGTACTACAGAGTGCTGATGACTGGAGCACAGACAGGATAGACTGGGATAGTCTCGCCATTAAGGTGATAGCGTGGTGGAAAGAAATTTCTGAAGGTAATAGTAAGGTGGACACTATTGCTGCTGTGACAAATGGAGAGGCTGCAAAGCCAGTAGACACAGGTGCGTTGGCTGTTGCAGAACTTAACCCCCTCCAGGCGGAAGGATCGGAAAAGGGCGCATATATAGCAGAAGTTTTGTCCACAGCAAAAGAGATGAGTCATGTTGAGTGCCAGGATGATGGGATAATGGATAGGGACTTGGAAGGGCTCAGTGTTGCTGAAAATGAGACAATGAGTGTGACACATGCATTTAGCGGTGCTCATTGGGAGCCGCAAGTTTTGTCAGTGGCCTCTGAGGTGGAGGTCTCTTTGAGTGTCTCAGCCTCTCAAGCCTTAGCAAATGAGCCCCTCCACGTCGTTAGTAAGGGAAAAGTCCCTAGAGTTCTGTGTGTAGATGTGGCATGTCTAGAAATAACTGAGATGTTGTTGGAATTGGTGAAAATCTTTCCGCTGTATACCTGCATGTATCCACCGCAGATGGGCGACCTGGTACTGCGTAGTACCAATCAGTGGAGACACCTGGTACAGGCGATGTTAAGAAATGTTGATAAAAATTGGTTACTGCAATGTTGGTTACTTTTGCAGAAAGTGGTCTCGCAGTTCTCTGCGAGAATGCTTCCAGCGACAGTTATGTGCGGAAGGCGTTCAGGGGAACTGCTAAAGGAATCAGAAATGATAGACATAGTAGAAGTCTCTCCGTATGCTGGTGTGATGAGGTGCATTCCTGCTGGTGCGATCCGAGGTGCAGCTGAGCAGTGGTTGGTACATGGCGCGTGTGCTGTCTCACCCGCTAGACCTCGTGAAAGGAAAGGGCCCGGAAAAGACGCAGCAGTAGTGGGAATTCAATCCATCACTCGCAGGGAGGTGCAGTTTGAGGTACCCGGAGACACTTTGACAGGAAATGGCAGTGTTGGTAACTGTAATGAAAAAGTGTATGAGAAGCACTGTAGAGCACTGTCGGACAACTCAGAGGTATTGGTTGAGGTACCAATGGACACAGAAATGGTTAAAGAGATTGGTGTGGAAAAATGTGCGTTGGTAGGACAGTCGCTATTGGAGTGTTGGACAACAGGGAGCGATGTGAAACTGCGGGAATGTCCCATAGGGAGTAACTGCTTGCCTGTAGATGGTCCCTCCCTAGACCCTGTCCTAGCAAACCAGGTGACAAGAGGTCTTGATGATGATGATGATAATATTGAATTAAATAACCCCTTGTGGAACATTGCTATCGAGGTTAAACAGAAGTATGTGGTGTTGATCTCAGATGATTTGGTTGCCAAGGGTAACCACACAGGGGTTAGTGAACCTGATAAACAGATGTTGTTGGTTAGTGTTGCGTCAGGTAGTGAGAGGGGTCAGTCCCTGACAGATTTCATGGAAATGGGTCCCCAACAGTCCCAGGAGAGTAGGTCTGTGGGAGGGAAAAGGAGGATCCCGTGGCCAGAAGGTGGAAGGGATAGAGAGATTAGTGGGAGCCCATGGTTCAAGGTGAAGTGCTGGTGGAAACATACCCGGGAAAAGAAATGGGCCTACGCAGCGAATGGCTGGCACAGAGGTGTCCCATTCTTAGTGACTGGTTTATGTGTTCCTCCCTCCGGTGCGAAACAAAGGGGGAGTATAGGGAAATGTAGGACCCTGTTAAGATCCAGGGTGGGACGTACCTGGAAGCGCACCCGAAAAAAAGGTTGGGCCTACGTGGCTGACAGCCAGCACAGAGGTGTCCCAACCATGATGGGTGCTGGTGTTCCTCCCTCCGGATCGAAACAAAGGGGGGGGATATGTAATAGTCCCTGTCACTGGGAAAAGGGATGGGATCTCTAACCCTGTGTCCATGTCTTATGGAGAGCCAGCAGGTTGTGTGCCCAGGTGCACACAGCCCATATAACGAGGGGCTAGTGGGAGCAGAGGGTGGAGGAAGGTGGAGTGTGTGTAGCTTGTTGCTACTGCTGTGTGAAGACAGACCTGTGTCTGGAGAGTGGTCTGCCCTGTGGGAGTCTGCAGCCTATGTAAAGGGGATTCTTTGCCCAGGGACTGGGAAAGGCTGGCCAGCCTTGAGAGTCGGGGAGACTGAGGAAGCCAGTGAGTCCAGGGGGCTGTAAAGAATTGGCCAATCTGTTGAGAGCAAGCAGAGGAACTGCTGACAAGAGAGCCAGGTGGCTTGGTATGTTTTCCTTATTTTTGGAGTGCTTAATGAAGTTAAACCCCTGCGTGGGAATCCTGAATGGACCTATATGCTTTTGTTTTTCGGTTTAATAAACGTGGCCAACAGGCCCTTAACTATAATGCCTGTCTGATGTGGACTCACTGCACTAAAACGCATTTATCGCTTGAGCTAAATACCCCAAACATTACAATATATATATATATATATATAGGGTATAATCATTTGCTGTGTTTACTAGGGCATGCTAAACAGGGCCACTTTGCAGAATTGTTGTACTAAACTCAATAAACTGGCTTTTATCTTCGGACTCCCACCCTTTGTATTTTTAATGTACCTTTCAGATATGTACTGAAGTAGTCACCCACTTGAACTGTGAATTGTGGTGAGGTAAAGAAATAAATGCCGTGCCTATAAAAAAAAAAGTGGTAGGGGCTGGCATTAGCGTGAGCCTTTTTCTTGGCCTTATAAAGGTAAAGCATAGGCTTACATTACAGCTCACCTACTATACAAGTTAGGTTGCATTCAGTGCATATATTGTGAGAAAAATCATTATAATCACTGCAACCAAAGAAAGTCCAATAATGTTCATGAAACAAGGGGCTCAGTTCTTCATGTCCATATGATATCCATATGAAGGGAAACCACATGACTTTCAGGGGTTAAGCCTACATCATCACATGTTCCATCACAATCCTGCTACAGCACCTTTGTTGGGACTTCAGGGGAATCCAGATGCCAGGTGAGTAGAAGCACAGGACAGGGCACACACCATCACAAGTGATGAAGAATACTTAAATAGATAAGCAAAGTGGTATGATTACATGAGGGATTTGGCAGTAGTATACAGGTACACAACGCCAGAAAACTCTCAGGTAATCCAACAGCAAAGTGTCAGTCCAAGTCTTAGGACCGGAAGGCAAAGAATGCAAAAAGCCAGTGCTGGCTCGCTCAGGAGGACAGACTCAGATCTCACATGGAACACCCGTCGGGAAGCACAGGGTGGGTAAGGCAACGCGTTTCAAAGCAAACCATGCCTTTCGTAAGCCTGAGGGTAAGCTGTGCGGAGTTTATGAATTTGACCAGCAGATAACAAGGGCCAGGCAAACAATACAGATAATAAAACCAAGATTGAAACAGTACAATGAGAGCAATAAATCAACGGAGATAGTCTCTATTAGTAATAGATATAGAAATGACAATATGTGCAGAAAACATAACACTGGCAGACTACAAAGACCAGCTGGACCCCAGAGACCGCCATAACCATAGAGAGTGCTAGGATGGTACAACAAAAACTAGAATGGTAAAACAAAAACAACAATATCTAAGTGGGAAAGATGAAGGTATAAATAAAATATACAATTTATGTAAAAATATATAAAAATATAATTAATACACAAAATTTCAGATCACCAAAGAACAATAAAAGGATATGTTTTAAAAACTAAAAAAAAAAAGTAAGCATGCAACAAATAGTGTTACAATCTATAAGAAAGGTATAAGATATAATATAAGATATACTGTATAATATAATAGGTCAAGTATCCATTTTGTGAATATAGTCATATTTCCATGTTGATTTAGCACATGCACAGCTGGGAATTCTGTTTCTGCTTCTATTCCTTTGATGTGTTGACAATGTGTTGTTTTTATACCAACGGTATCATTTTTGCTTCATTGGATATTTGTTATATTTTGATACTTTTATGTGTTTAGTGCTCCGAGCTTCTTATCGTTTTACTCCCCCTACTGGTCATCTATAATCACTAAATGGATACATGACCTATTACATTATATATCTTATTTCTTTATTACAGATTTTTAATACTACTTGTATATGAAGTATTTTTTAGTTTTTGAAATGTATCCTTTTATTGGTCCTTTGTGGTGATTTTATTATTGCATATTTATTATAAAATATATATATATATATATATATATATATATTATATATACACCATCACCTTATCCGCTTTAATAAGGTGTTTTTTTGTTGTACCATTCTAGTTTCTAGCACTTTCTAAAAGTATTGCTTTCTCCAGGGTCTGGTTGGTCTTTGTAGTGTGCTGATGTAATGCTTTTTGCACCCGTTGACATTTTTTTATCTATTAGTAATAGAGACCATCCCTGTGAAATATTAATGTCAGTATGTAGTAGTCCAATATTAGTTTTATTATCTGTAATTTTGTTTGTCTGGTCCTTGCAGTCCAGTCCAGTGCAGATAAACTTCCCCTGGCTTGCCCTCTGTTAGGCTTGAGAAAGGGGCAGCTTCCTTGAAACACGTTTCCTTACCTGGACTGTTTGATCCCCTGGGACTCTTCTAGAGTTGTGCACTTCTATACTACTGCCAAATCCTTCATGTAAGGTGATAATGATTTGCTTTTCAATGGAAGTATTTATCACTAATGCTGGTGTGCACCCAGTGTTCTGTGTTTCTATTCACTTAGTATGTATTTGCCTATCTGAGAATGTTTAGAAGCCTGAGATCCTGCGAGAAATGGGATTTGGAGGTGATGGTAGTATTCAATGTATACATATAGTGTGCTGTTCATTATAGCTCTTTTAAGAAGCAAGCTCAACTCAACATTATTATGTTGTGGATGTGATGAAAGTGTTGTATTTTTCATGGGCATGTTTTAATAATGACAATGGTGCAGCAATACTGTACATATGCAGCCCAGTGGAAATATAGAGACAGTTGTGGCATATACAGGTAGATTGGTGGCAATATACATGCAACTCTGTGGCATATACTTGTATGCACTGGCTAGTACCCTTTAACCACTCAAAAATGGATCTTCCGCTTTAAGTGATGGTGACCCCCTGACATGCCACATTTGGCATGTCATTTTTTTTTTTTTGGGGGGGGGGGCGTATACCCATTTTTTATGGACACTCAGCTCCCACTTCCTCCTCGGGCTCTGCGGCGCCGGAAGCAAGTTCACCTCTTCTTCTCCCTCCCTGTAATCTTCTGGGACATGTCACAGGTCCCAGAAGATTGCCCAACAGTTCACAGCGCGCAGTCAGGCGCCCACAGTTAGAATGTCGACACCTTGGAAAGGAGGGGGAGAGGAGCGAGGCTTCGTACACCCGCATCACTGGACCGTCGTACAGGTAAGTGTCTGATTATTAAAAGTCAGCAGCTACACTTTTTGTAGCTGCTTACATTTAAGTGGGTGGAACTCTGCTTTAAAAAACAGGCCATTTTTTGCGATTCGGCACTGAGTCACTTTAACTGACAATTGCGCGATTGTGTGACGCTGTACCCAAACAAAATTGACTTCCTTTTTCACCCAGAAATAGAGCTTTCTTTTGGTGGTATTTGATCACCTCTGATCGCCTCAATTTTTTTGCGCTACAAACAAAAAAATACCAATTAAAAAAAATATATTTTTTTTACTTTCTGCTATAATACATATCAAAAACAAAATATATAAAAAAAATAAATGTATTCATCAGTTTAGGCTGATATATATTCTTCTACATATTTTTGGTAAAAAAAAATTGCAATAGCTGTATATTGATTGGTTTGGTTATCGTGTCTACAAACTACGGTATAGATTTAGGGACTTTTTTAATATTGTTTTTACTGGTAATGGCAGCGATCTATGATTTTTAACAGGACTGCGACGTTGCGGTGGACAAATCTGACCCCAAACGACATTTTTCGGGGATCAGTGACACTATTACATTGATCAGTGCCACAAAAATGCACTGATCAATGTATAAATGACACTGGCAGGTAAGGGGTTAACACTAGGGGACGATCAAGGGGTTAAGTGTATTCCCCGGGTATGTTCTAACTGTAGGTGGGGGGATGGTTCGCTGGGACATGACTGAGGCCACTGTTCCTGATCACTGGGAACAGAAGATCTCTGACATGTCGTAACTCACATTACATAGGCAGTTCCCCGTTCTGCCTCCGTATACAGCGACCGCGGGTTGGCGGTTCGCCAGAAGACATCAAGTCCACGGGATCCGCTGGCACGCTCCCGATTCAGGTACATCGATTCGCGCAGGGAAACCGACCTGCCGCAGTATATCTGCTTGAGCTTGTCGGCAAGTGATAAAGGAAGTCCCACTTCTAGGTGTGGAAGTAGGTTGAGATATTCTGACGGCAAAAGTGGGACTTACTTAATATTAGTTAGGTGATCCTAATGTTATAGCTGATCGGTGTATATAATAACCACTTGACCTCCGGAAGATTTACCCCCTTTATGACCAGGCCATTTTTGCTATACGACACAGCGTAACTTTATCTGACAATTGCGCAGTTGTGTAGCGCTATACAATAATACAATTTATGTAATTGTATTCCCCACAAATAGAGCTTTCTTTTGGTCATATTTGATCACTACTTTTATCATTTTTGCAAGGTTTTGCATTTTTGTATGAAAGGTTTATCACTGGGAAACACTTTTTGAAAGATAAATAGTGCATTTTATATACAACTATATAAATCAGACCAAAATGAGGGACAAATGAGGGACAGAGGCACCTTGTTCCAAATCAGGGACAGTCCCTCGAAATCAGAGACAGTTGGGAGCTATGCAGCAGAGGTGAGCCTCCCTCGGTGCGCGCCCCATATGCAGAAGTGCAGAATCATGTATATATACTGTACACGATTCTGCACAGAACAGCCGCCCTGTAACAGTAAATCTTGTGAACTGGATAATCTATGTGCTTTTTTGGAAAAAGGCTACAGTATGTTGGTTGCCATGGTGATGTCAGTTATGGGGTGATCGAAGCTCAAAAAAGCAGCAATATGTTTAGTACCTAACATTAACTGCTTAAATACCTAACAGTATCTTGATAAAGATTTAGGGCTTGCTCCCACCAGCCTTGATGGACATCATTCCTAAAGCAATCCCAACACATAGACAAGGACATCTCCCTTATGTTCTATTGCTTCAGCTCATACCAACACACTGTTGGTGTGTGTTGAAAAAAAAGTAGTTGCATTTTGTGCAGTGCATAGAGTGTTAAAAAGGAATTTCACCCCCCCGCCCCTATTTTTTGAATCATCTCTTACCTAGTGCTTGGTTGTCCTCAACTCACATGCCTACTAACCCAGCAAATCCAACATTGCCCTGCTGTGATCAGCATTCTGTTGCCACATCTTCTTCCATGACATTATTGGAAGTCGATGTCTCTTCTACATTAAGGCAGATGTCACCCAATGACACGCCATGAGGCCCACCCCCTCCTCTATCAGTTGTATATGTAGCACCCTCTAGTGTGCTAGGGTAGTGTAAGCAGCATCACCAAGACCTCCCACTTCTTTCCAGAATGTTCTAGTGTTTTCTGGAAAGGAAGGAGGAGAGGGGAGGTGGGGATGTCTGGGGTGTTCTAAAGAGCCATGACCAATCCCCAATCTGGATTGGCAGGTGGCAGGCCTCCGTAAATATCTAGGGTCAGCCCAGCTGAGGAGGAGTTGTTCGGGAGGAAGCTAAAGAAGGAGTGCTAGTCTGTCATGGCCTGTGAGGGAGCTCCCCATTCTAGGGGGGGTGACTTTGGGCCTGGGGCTCAGGTGTGGACAGGACCCTTTTCACGACACATGGTGGTGCCCTGGACAGGTGGCACGGGAGCAAGGAGAGGACAGCGGGAGAGCACTGCCAGGCAAAGTCTCCAGGA
This sequence comes from Aquarana catesbeiana, assembly GCF_042186555.1. Lineage (NCBI taxonomy): Eukaryota > Metazoa > Chordata > Amphibia > Anura > Ranidae > Aquarana > Aquarana catesbeiana. The sequence continues at coordinate 916,529,487 of NC_133324.1, forward strand.
GAGGAGAAACAGGTCGCAGCTGAGAGGGCTGGTGAGTGTCACACAGTCAGGAGATCTGGGAGGCACTCCTAAGAGGACTGGGAGAGTGCAGTCTGAGATGGGTACATAGCCAGAGGAGTGGACTGGGGTGTCATGGGCAGTGGAGAGAGGCAGCTTCAGCCATGAGGACTGGCAGGGCCTGAAGATGTGGTACTGGGCTCAGTAGCCATGTGGACAGTTAGCCCTGGCACTATCTACAATTTTGCTACACTAAAGGGGCCCCGGTCCCTGCCTGTAAAGGGTATTCACCTTAGGCCTGGCTGAGTCAGTGTCCAGCCTACAAATCAGTGCTAGCTGGTCGGGGAAGTGCAAGCAAGTGATGTGCTGGAGTTGAAGATTGGAGTTGTATATATCGGAGGTGTATATTTTGCAGAAAATATTGTTCTGCAAATCAGTTTAGGGCATCTCATCCAAGTTTATTCCCCTCAATAAAAATAAAAACAAAGTTCAAGGACTGGTTTTCTGCCTGAGGGTGAATGAGAACTGTGTGCCTGGCTGGGCAGGGTGACAGACGGACTACAACACTCAAGAGGAAACCACTATAACATCCAAGTGAAAGATATAACACCAACATCAGAAAAAATCTTTTGCTTTAATTACAGCCTTTATTCTGTTGGTATATCTCTCTACTAACTTTGCACATCTAGACTTTGCAGGACTGCTTAAATTCAGTTAAATTTGATGGTGACCGTTTGTGGACTGCAGTCTTTAAGTCATTCCACAGATTTTCAATGTGGTTTAAGTCTGGGCTCTGACTAGGCCATGCAAGGACATTCACCTGTTTCTCCTTCAACCACTGTGTGCTAATTTTTACTGTGTGCTTTGGGTCATTCTCATGTTAGAAGTTAAACCTTCTTCCCATTGCCAACTTTCTGGCAGAGGGCAGCAGTTTTTCCTCAAGAATTTGATAGTTTTTTGCCCCATCCATTTTCCTTCTATCCTGACATGCAGCAGGGACTGGAGCACTTGTCAGAATAAAAGGAAAAATGGATGGGGCAAAATGCCATCAAATGGTGGTCCAACAAAATACTGACATAGGGGGGTGATACTTTTACCAACTCGGTGATTCTGTTTTTTATTGAATTTTTTCTTTTTTTCTGACATGTCGGTGTTCTATCTTTTACATGAATGTTATAAGTTGCACTAGTGAATACAGCTGGATAAAACAAAAACTGTGTCTGTCTTCATGCCAGGCAAAAGCAACAACATGTGATTTGGACAATATTTTCTTATCCCAGAGTTCAGCTTTGAATTTTTATTTTGTTTATTTATTTACTTTTTTAGGTTTTGTTTGGCTAATGCCTGGTTATGTTTTAGCACTTAGAAACTCACCTTCCTGTCTTCCCCTGTCAATCTCTGTGTATTTCTCTGATTCAGCTCTTAGGAGTTAATTCACCTTCCATGATAAATATACACGTGTTAACTGCTGGCGTACACGGTAAGTCAATAGTAACAATTTAATAGGTATATTTGTCCTGTGCAATACAGCCGCGTGTTTCTGCACAAACGAGACATCGCAAATCCTGACTTGATTAAAAATTAATCTTCCTTCCAAGACAATAATAAACTATAAAGGCTTAAGCACGGTGCTGGGTAATCCAGAAAAGCTAATATTGGGGACTTTGATTCGTCAAGAACAGAAGTCATTCTCAAAGTGAACAGCGGCCTTTGATCTTGTGCCGCCACATCTAACAATAATGCACGGCGCTCTGAAAACATGTCCTCTTGTTTTATTTTACTGAAGAATTTGACAAATGTATAATAAAAATGGATATCCTCTGATCAAATATACATCTGAAAGCTTCCATCGGCCCCTTAGGTTACTGGAAAGCAAATCTAAACTAATGTGACCTGAGATGCCTCAATGATGTCACTGATCCAGGTGTGTGATGACGTCATCAACTCTAAAAGCAAAATTATTTATAAAGCCACAATAAAAGGACTACAATTGCCTGGAGCAAATAAACTTCACAGAAAATATACAGAGCTATGTGTAAAAAGGGAAAGGAAAAAATAAACTACTTATGCTGTATATCCAGTAGCGGCTGGTGCTCAATTCGTTTTTTTTTGGGGGGGGCGGCAAACAACAAACCTGGACCCCTCACTCGCACTACCCCAAACCCCCACCCCCAGGACAGGTCAGACTGGAAGGTGGTGATCCATGGCCTTACCTTGGGAGGACGATGATAAGGTGGTGGTGTTGGTGCTGGATCTGGGGTAGGGCTCCTGGAAGAGGCTGTTTCTGCCCCTCAGCCCCTCCACCTGCTACTCCTTGCTGCACATAGTTATATAGAAGGTAAGGTCGAAAAAAGACACAAGTCCATCAAGTCCAACCTATGTGTGTGATTATATGTCAGTATTACATTGTATATCCCTGTATGTTGTGGTTGTTCAGGTGCTTATCTAATAGTGTCTTGAAACGCCCACTGAGACCACCGCCTGTGGAAGGGAATTCCACATCCTTGCCGCTTTTACAGTAAAAACCCTCTATGTAGTTTAAGGTTAAACCTCTTTTCTTCTAATTTTAATGAGTGGCCACGTGTCTTGTTAAACTCTCTTCCGTGAAAACGTTTTATCCCTTTTGTGGGGCCACCAGTATGGTATTTGTAAACTCTCAAGCGTCGCTTCTCCAGAGAGAATATGTTCAGTGCTCGCAACCTTTCCTCATAACTAATATCCTCCAGACCCTTTATTAGCATAGTTGCCCTTCTTTGTACTCGCTCCATTTCCAGTACATCCTTCCTGAGAACTGGTGCCCAGAACTGAACAGTATACTCTAGATGTGGCCGGACCAGAGTCTTGTAGAGCGGGAGAATTATCGTTTTATCTCTGGAATTAATCCCCCTATTTAATGCATGCCAATATTCTGTTTGCTTTGTTAGCAGCAGCTTGGCATTGCATGCCATTGCTGAGCCTATCATCTACTAGCACCCCCAGGTCCCTTTCCATCCTAGATTCCCCCAGAGGTTCTCCCCCCAGTGTATAGTTTGCATTCATATTTTTGCCACCCAAATGCATTATTTTAAATTTTTCTACATTAAACCTAATTTGCCATGTAGTTGCCCACCCCATTAATTTGTTCAGGTCTTTTTGCAAGGTTTCCACATCCTGCGGAGAAGTTATAGCCCTGCTTAGCTTAGTATCGTCCGCAAATACAGAGATTGAACCGTTTACCCCATCCTCCAGGTCGTTTATGAACAAATTAAACAGGTTTGGTCCCAGCAGAGAACCCTGGGGAACCCCACTACCCACCCCTGACCATTCCGAGTACTCCCCATTTATCACCACCCTCTGAACTCGCCCTTGTTGCCAGTTTTCAATCTATGTACTCACCCTATGGCCCGCAGCTTGCAAAGTGAAGAGCCAGGGCCATTGCTTCCCCTCCAGGCTGAACAGGAAGCAGGTCCTGAGACCCGATTGGCTGGAAGTCCTAGCACTCCCAGCCAATCCGGTCTCAGGACCTGCTTCCTGATTGGCCAGAAGGAGAAGCAGGAAGACATTAGTGAATATAAAGGAGTTTTAAAGGTACATTTTTTTTTTGTTAAAACAACAAACATGTCTATACTTACCTCACACAGAGAGGCCGGGAAATGCATTGCCTGGTCTGATGAGTCTCGACTTCAGCAGCAACATTCAGATGGTAGGGTCAGAATTTGGCGTAAACAACATGAAAGCATGGATCCATCCTGCCTTGTATCAATGGTTCAGGCTGGTGGTGGTGTAATGGTGTGGGGGATATTTTCTTGGCACACTTTGGGCCCCTTAGTACCAATTGAGCATCATTTAAACACCACGGCCTCCCTGAGTATTGTTGCTGACCATGTCCATCCCTTTATGACTACAGTGTGCTCATCTTCTGATGGCTCCTCCATGGTCCCACTCTATGTAGGAATGCAGCCACCCCCTCTTGCTCATCCCCAAGATGGACTAGAAACTATGGACTATGTACTTGTAGTGTGCATATAAAGCAGTGTCACTTTAAGTCATTCAAATTTCTGACATTTGTTTAAAGCTAAACTCCTCCAGGCCAGCAGCTAAATACACAGACAAAACACACAAACACACACACACACACACACACACACATTGATAGATATATATATATATATATATATATATCAATCACACACACACAGTATGTCACAAAAGTGAGTACACACCTCACATTTTTGTAAATGTTTTATTTTATCTTTTCATGTGACAACACTGAAGAAATTACACTTTGCTACAATGTAAAGTAGTGAGTGTACAGCTTGTATAACAGTGTAAATTTACTGTCCCCTCAAAATAACTCAACACACAGCCATTAATGTCTAAACCGCTTGTAGGCAGCTGTGGTGCAGGGCAGCCTAGTTGGCTGCAAGAGGTAGTGGGTTAGCAAGCATATATTCTCACGTTCAATTCCTCTTTTATATGTTTAGGTTTACATATGTTCAGAGCTGTTTGGCCTCCATAATTGTCTCCAGCACCATTTTGGAGAAGCCTGGTGGCCTGATAGGACAAGCAAATCTCGAGAGATTTGGTCAGCCATTTTTGGGTGGATACTTTATATAAGAAAGCCCAGCCACATTTTATTTCAGTTCACGTGTGAGTATAGACAGGGACAGAGACCCCCGCTTGTCAGGGAGAGTTAGGAGAAGATAGGGAGAGTGTTCCGGCCTGTGAGGGATAGCTGAGGGTTCCTACGGAGTCCTGTATCAACAATCCTGGTCGGATGAAAGACTCCCCATTGCTGAAGGAATACCGATGTTACCGGGTAACGTGTGTGAATATCAGCCTCTACAGATACGCATTGTGTGCTTGGGTTTATACTGTGTCAGTCAGTGAGAAGTGACTATAGTGCTGATGAATACAACTACCACTTACATCAGAAGTGACTGTGCTGTGTATCTATGCCTCCATGTTTGGAGTGAAACTACTTGCATTACTGCTGTAAATACTCTTTCTACTACCGTCTCTCTGGTAATAAATGTTGCCTAGTTTATAAAGTCAGTACGTGTGATTCCCTCTGTGAAGTCGCTACACCCTCTTACATTTTGGCATAGTTGGCAGGATGTCTGAACCATCATCCTCAAGCAGGGGAATGGCGAGAGGGTCAATCATGGCACCATACGGAGCGACTTTGGCCCTGACTCCAAAATTAAATGGCACAAATATTCCCCTGACAGATTTGGCGGTTAATGCGCTAGAAGGAGAAGCCTGTGATGTGATGGTTCTGCCCGAGAAGGAAAGGGATAGCAGAACAGCTATTGTGGGCTGCCTAGAAAGCCTGTATGGTGAGAGTACCTCCATTGGCAAACTCCGGAAGAGTTTCTATTGTCGGGAGCAGCACGACCGAGGGACTATCCCTCGATTTGCAGTGGCCTTACAGGAAATCTGGTGCCGGTTGGAGGAGAAAATGGCCCCTGCCGGAACTGGGGTCCCTAACCCCGATCAGCTTATCCGGGACCAGTTCCTCGCTGGTGTATGGTCCTCTTCATTAAAGAGAGCCTTAAGGGATCGAGTGAGGGCTGATGGTATGGTAAAATTTGCTGCTATCCTACAAGAGGCCATTGAGAGGGAACAGGAAGAGCTGCACCATGAACGGGTTGGTGCCAGAAGCCAGGTTACCCTCACTCATGGAGCCAGGTGGCCAGTGCAGCGGGAGGAAGCAACTGCCCCATGCCCTGCCACTGCCTCGAATGCGGGGATGCCCTCGATGGAAAAGTTCGTACGAGACCTAGTTGATATGGTCGCCTCCCTCAGGCAAGAGGTGGCAGCTCTGCGGAGTGGGTCTGAACAACCCCGGCGGTGATCAACCCCCTCCGGAGGGACCCCGATATTAACCGAAAATGCTGGCAGTGTGGATGGCTAGGCCACATCGCAAGTAATTGTGCGAGACGGGGAGCCCAGAATGTACAAAACCATCCTTTAAACTAGAGATTCCTGTGGCGGAGGGGCGACCCACAGGAAATGTTCGTTCACTGCCTCAACGTGATCCTACAATGATTTCTGGGTGCCCAGTGGCAGTGAATTTCAGTGATGTTCAATGGACAGCTGGCCAGATGTCTGGTGGACACTGGATCAGAAGTCACCACTATGGCCTATTCGTTCTACCAGCAACATTTTGGGCCGACCCCAACTCTAGACTCCTCCTGGTTGAGGCTAAAAGCTGCTAACAACCTACCAATTCCAGTAGTAGGGGTCACTTGGGTGTCCATGAAAGTTTATGAGCAAACCCTCCCTAGACCCGAAAGTCCTCCTTCCCAGAAATCCCAGTGGTGTTGGGTATGAACGCCCTAAAAGAACTGGACTTGCCTCCTGCAGAAGGCGAGTTGTCAACGCAAGTATCCGGGCAGTCAGAAACACAACTGCAGAATCTGATCAACACTTGTTGGACTGTTCAGATGCAGAGTCAGAAACACACAGAGAAAGTGGGGGTCATCCGTCTCCCTGCCCGTCATCGGGTTATTATACCCCCATGTCAAGAGTTGGTGTGCCCCCTTCCTGTGGTAGCTAGTAGACACGTAAAAGGGGCCATTGTGATGGTCGAACCACAACACAACCTGGAAACCAAAGGTGAATGGTTGGTAGCCAGAACTCTGTCTGTTGTCCAGCAGGGACAAGTGTTGGTGCAACTGATTAACTTGGGGTTCACCCCGATACAAGTGCCCATGGACGTGGCCATTGCAGAGTTGTATACAGTACCCAAAAGCTGCATTACTGATCCTTGCCCTGGGGTGGAGGCTGCCCGTGCTGCTTTGCAGACGGCTCTACCTGATTCAGCTCCCGAAATTGTTAAAACAACTGGCACTTCCGGTGCAGGAGATGACCCGGGACAAAGCAACAAGCTCCAGCAACTAGTTCACAGACATTTGATGGCATTCTCTCAAGGCCCTGAAGACTACGACTGTACTAATGCTTTGGATCATTCTATCCACACTGGAGACACGGCTCCTATTCGGGAAAGGTATCGTAATATACCCCTGCCTCTTTGCCAAGAGGTCAAAGCCTTATTACGCGGCATGCTGCAAGGGGGGGTGATTCAAGAGAGTCGTAGTCCCTGGGCTGCGCCCATAGTTCTTGTGCGGAAAAAGGATGGTAACTTACGTTTTTGTGTGGACTATCGCAGATTGAATGCCTGTACCCATCGGGATGCTTACCCTTTGCCCCGGATGGAAGAATCCCTAATGGCCTTGGGACAGGCCCAGTACTTCTCCACGCTAGATTTGGCCAGCGGATATTGGCAGGTCCCGGTAAAAGAGGAAGATCGTGAAAAAACGGCCTTTATCACCCCTCTAGGACTATACGAGTTTAATCGGATGCCCTTTGGCCTGACTAATGTCCCCAGTACTTTCCAAAGGCTAATAGAAAGTTGCTTGGGAGACTTGAACTTTGAATCTGTCCTGATTTACTTAGATGACATCATCATCTTCTTTTCCAGAACGTTCGATGACCATTTGCTACATCTGGATCAAGTCCTCCAGCGGCTAGCCCAGTATGGCCTTCAGCTCAAACTGGAAAAATGTCATCTCATGAAAACAAAAATTCGGTATTTGGGGCATGTGGTCAAGGCAAAAGGGGTGTCCCCCAATCCCGACAAAATTCAGGCTGTAGAGACATGGACAATCCCTAAAACGGTAATAGAGCTTTGCTCTTTCTTGGGGCTTGTGGGTTACTACCGAAGATTCATTACGAACGTTGCTACTATCACAGCCCCTTTGACCCAGTTGTTGTGCGGGCAACCAGCCCATCGTAAAGGAAAATCTTCCCCTAGCATTACTGATAGTTGGGGGGCAGCACAAAGTGAGGCATTGGAGGCCCTCAAGGTGGAGCTCCCATATTGGCTTACGCTGACTATCATAAACCCTTCCGGGTGTACACTGATGCCAGTCTCCAAGGATTGGGGGCGGTGCTGGCTCAAGAACAAGATGGGACAGAGTGTGTGATCACCTGTCGGAGTTTACACCCTACCGAACGTAACCAAACCAACTACAGTTCCTTTAAACTCGAGTTGTTAGCAGTAGTCTGGGCCGTCACCAAAAAGTTTGCTGAGTACTTAGTAAGTGGTCACATGGACATATATACTGACAACAATCCTATTGGCTATATAGAGACTGCTAAACTGGGGACCTTGGAGCAACGTTGGGTGGCCCGACTGGCCCGGTTCAACTATACCATTCACAACAAGCCAGGACGCTCTAATGGTAATGCTGATGCTCTCTCCCAATTTCCTCTCGATGGGCCTCAGGATGATCTATATCAACAATTAGAAGAGGATGAGGTTGTTCCCTCCGAGATCCACCGGGAAGAGCAACAGGCTTCAACGGCTCTACAGAGCAACCAAGTTACGCCAAGAGGGCCAGAGATGCATACTCCTCAAGGGTGGCTGCAACTCCAGCAGCAAGACCCTGACATTGATCAGCTCATGAGATATTGGGACAGGAATCGAAAACCAGACTCGCAGGAGCAAAGGAGGCTCTCGCCGACGTTGTGTCAGCTTTTAAAACAGTGGGATAGGCTGAAAAGATATAATGGACTCTTATACCGAAAGGCACGGATTCCAGGGGAACCGCGAGTTATTCATCAACTGATTATCCCTCAATCAGAGGCCTTAGAGGTTTGTCAAGTCTTTCACCGTATTGGAGGACACTTCTGTGCAGAACTGACGGAGGCCTTTATTCGTAAGTACGTATTTTGTCCGGAGTTATCCAGGTGGGCGCAGAAGGCATGTCAGGAGTGTAAGAGTTGTGCCATCCACAAAGGGAGAACCGAGAAAACTACCCCTTTGGTGGTGAGCACAGGAGAACCCTTTGAATTACTGACCATGGACTTTCTGACACCTCTTCAGGGTATCGCTGCACCTTGGTGTTTGTGGAGCACTTCTCTAAGTTCGCCATCGTGGTGCCAACTAATGATCAGACTGCCGCCACCACGGCTAAACTGTTCTGGTCCCATGTAGCCCAGCCCTACGGGTGCCCAAAACGGATTCTGTCCGACCAAGGGCTGAACTTTGAGTCTAGGGTGTTTTCAGAACTGTGCCATCTTAGTTGTATTCGGAAGTCTCATACTACTCCTTACCACCCCCAGGGAAATGGGGCCTGCGAATCGCACATTGTTGGGATTGATTCGCACATTAGAGCAAGAGCATCGAGAACGTTGTCTGCAGTATGTAGGAGATGTTGTTTGGGCTTACAATCAGACAGTGCATCGAGCCACTGGTTATACTCCCCATTTTCTGATGTTTGGGCATTGTGGCCATTTACCGGTGGATTTACTCTTGGAAACTCCAGAGCCTATTACGTCAAGGACCCCAGAGGGATGGGTCCAAGATCACAGTCAGCCAACTTTCACATTCGTTTCTCAATCTCCAAGTGCAATGGCGGGCGCAGCATCCGACGTTGTGCCAGATATTGATATGGCATTATAATATAGAATCTATAATAATAAATCCCCCCCCCCCCACAACACGGGCAGCCTCTGAGGCTATCACAATACTAGCAACACTAGTATCACTATCAAGTTCACAACACTAACACAATAGCAGCAGATTATTATGAAAAAGTTAGGTTGAACTGTAGCTTGCTTCACTATTGTTCTGCTGCTGTGCTTATGCTTAATTGCTAAATAATTCAGGTTCTCTGACAAACGGACCAGCTAAGATTGACTGTTTTCTGAAATGATTCAGTGTGTGTCTCTCTCTGCTAGCAAATCGTAAGTGAAAGTAAGTTGGCTGTACGTGTGTACTTAGTTCTAGCTATTTTACTGCCCCTCCTCTTTGGTTACAATTGGCCAATAACATTCATCTACATCATTATTTTTATTTTACTTCCCCCACCCAATTCCAGCAGCAATCTTTTCTCTCTATGTCAAATCTTTTCTCTCTATGTAGAATAATGTAAAATAATCTTGGACTAATAGAGTTAAGGTTAGGCACATTCGACCACAGGTTCGATAGACATAGATTGTTATTGTCAGCGTCATGTCGAATCTCCTATCTATATCGAACTGTTGTCGCAACGAAAATGAAGCATTTGTTTATGTCGGATCTTTCAGTTTTCGTATTCTGCACTTTCGTTATCGTTTGTTAAAACGATAACGAATATACCTGAAATTCAGATGAAAATGCATTCGGAAACGAATGCACATGTCTACAAATTATTGACACTTTGGGTCCAATTTGTACATTTTCACTTAGGGTGTACTCGCTTTTGTTGCCAGCGGTTTAGACATTAATGGCTGTGTGTTGAGTTATTTTGAGGGGACAGCAAATTTATACTGTTATACAAGCTGTACACTCACTACTTTACATTGTAGCAAAGTGTCATTTCTTCAGTGTCACATGAAAAGATATAATAAACTATTTACAAAAATGTGAGGGGTGTACTCACTTTTGTGATATACTGTATATATTACCTGCCAAGGATTGATATATTTCTGTCCACCCAGTCCTGAGATTTACAGCTCTGCCATATAGCACAGACATCAATGGAGGGCAGATGATTTGATTTCCCTCTGCTGCAGGAAAAGTGTATGTAGACCCATGTAAAGACTGTCACCCATGAGGCTAAATGAGGCGGCTGACTCAGGCAGTACTCATGAACGTTTGGTGGGGAGGACAGCACTTGGGCCAGAGTATCCATACCCAGATGCATGTTTAGCCCCAAGGTCACACAGTGTCATTGGTTGTTATGGTGCAGGCTGTGTTGCCCAGCTGATTGCAACCTAGCAACCAATGTTGTTGTGCAGTCCAGGCTGCTGGCATCTTAGCAACCAATGATGCTGTGCAGCATGAGCTGCCAGCGCCCTAGCAACCAGGGGGAGCATCCTGGGGTCTTTGGCTTCTTTGGATGAAAAGAGGGCTGCGTTTTCCCCCATTACGACCCTGATCCCAGTAATGGACTTATCTTATTTGTTCCCTTTTGGTATATTAAATACTTTGTACGAATAAAAGTGTATTTTTATATCTGTTCAATAGGAGCAAAATCTTGGACAAGTGTTTTATTTGCTGAATCATCAGAGGAAAATAGGCTGAAAAAGAAAACAAATGCAGCCACAACATCTAAGAACCAATAAGCTACAATATATTACATTTGTGTTCTTGGGTTTAGATATGCTTTGAATAACACGTCCAGGTATTGTCTCTCCCTCAGTCTGCGACTGGAAGGTGAAAGGAGAAGTAGCACAGTGATAAGCTCATCTCTCTGTCACAATGCTGTCTCCTCCTATTAGCATAATCCTGGTCAGAACACAAACTGTTTAGCTACTTATGTTGTTTCTTCCCCAGTTGGAGCTCTGCTGTACAGGGGAATGCATGTATTTTTATTCTTGGCTCTCAGTACAATGACTGAGCTGTCCATGACAGGACTAGCTCTCGATCATGTGATAACTCTGACAGCCAGCCACAGTAGTCAAGCAATCATGCAGTCCTTAACCCCACACACTCAAGACCAAGTTAAAAGGATGCCAGGGCTGGGTGGGAGGGGGATACCTTGCAAAAGTTTTGGTTTGCTTGAAAAGGGAACTTCTTCCAAATATGAGTGAAGGGGTTGGTTAGGTTGGGTAAGGATTGGATCTTCAGGTCAATATTGTTGTCTGTGGAGAGGTACTTCCATGTCCTGTCTTGGTGACATATGATCATCTCTGTGAGCTGACCTTTCTATTTCTACTATCAGGTGTGCATTCTACCGGTATCCCTTAGAAGAAGCATCTAGACCAGTGGTTCTCAACCTTCTTGAGACCAGGGCCTGGTAAATTCTTCCAAAACCTCTCATATCCCAACAGTAATGAATAAAGTTTGCACTCACACAATACAAACTATGTAGATGAAAAACACATTTTAAAATCCTGGAAGGCTCTGGATGGGCCTGGGTGTTATGGTGGGGAAAATGGGGGTTGTGGAGTAGGTTGGGGGACTCTGCAGCAGACATGATGGCTCTGTAGGTGATGAGATTTCTGAAGGGGGCTGGGGAGCACTGTGAAACACTGATGGAGGTCTTATGATGGGCTGGAGGGTTTGTAATAGGTTGGAGGGGGGCACGGTCAGAGCTTGGGGGGGAAATTGGAGGCACTATAGGAGTATAAAAAGGATCTAATGCTGTCTCGTGGTCTGAATGAGGGGAGGCCATGGGCTGGTGATTGAGAAAAAGTGCTCTAAAGGATAGTGAAAGTATTACTAGTTTCCTTGTGGATTCTCCATACGTGTACAAGGAGAATGCATTGCAGGAAGGTTTATAGTATGAGTACCTCTATGTTCTATAAGGAATTATGGATTCAGTGTAGCTTAAGCATTGAATAATTTTGTTTTGTTTTATTTTTATTGTTTTTTTGTTTTTTTTAAGGGGGAAACTCTAATAGCACACACAGGGAGTACATGGTTTTTACAACTTTTCATCATCGGCTTACAGATTGGCATTAAATGCATTTTTAGGGTTGCCACCTTTTAAAGGAGAAAAAAACAGAATGGGAGGAGAATAGTTTGAGGTGTACCATGGCAAAATTGGGTGTGGTTTATCAAAAGTGGATGTGGTCCGGGAGACAGTCCCACCTACGGTAGACAAGGCAATTCGTGCATCTCTTAATATGCTAACAGATGAACTTTTATAGGCCATCAAACTTTCTAAAAATGGAAAGGCTCCTGGCCCTTATGGCTTTCTAACCATTTCTATAAGACTTTTGAGCCCAAACTTACCCCCATTCTTCTACAAACCTTTCTAGATCAGTTTCTGATTCCTTCCTGTCCTTTTGCCCCTGTATTATTTTATATATATATCTTCTTATTAGTTCACTGCTTCTTGTGTTATCATTATTACCTAGATACATCTAGTTTTTACACAGTGCACGTATATTCACTCTTCTAGGCATGCTTTGTAGCATGCAATCTCCCTAGTTTCTCTTTCGTCTCTTGTCACTGTTGTTGTTCACTCACTCTTCATTGCCCATCTCATTTCTTTGTAGGATTCTGCAGTGGGGGTCGGACGTTTGTGCCCCACCTCCTGGTCACCCACCTACACTCAGAACCCCGCTTTGACATCTTTCACAGCATTGAGATCCACACTGAGATCCAGATGTCATTTATTTCAACCTCTACCATGTGGTCTTGTTTTCTACATTACTAACCTCCATGTAAGTATATAATATAGTGACAGTGTAGCGCTACTAAAAGGTGTAAATAAATCGCAAAAAGGAAACTGAGTAACAAATCTAATGAAACCAAAAAAGTATATTGGCTAGACTGGATATGAGCCAGTGAATGTGTAAGAAAAAATGTCCACAGGAGTGTCGAAAGGTATATCCCTCAGGTGAAGGTAGTCCCAATCGTAGAAAAATAAGCGTGAGGCTTGTCTGTAGTCAATAACAACGAAACTTAAGAGATAAATGGGTACTCTTACCAGCTGTGATGGACCCCAGATGTCATACGACAGAGGGGTCAGATAGGCTTAGGATCTTATGCTGTGTTTATCAGATGTTTCTCAGGTACTGGACACAGATGGGTGGAACCGATACAAGGTGATATCCTCAGCTCCTGGTCCGTAAAGATTCCAAGTACTCCCCAGCCAGATAGCCGTCTCCCAAGTTGTTCCGTGAAGGCTCAAGGAAATAATCATATGAAAGCAGAAGGAAGGAGAAGGACTCCAATGGTGCAACACTAAGGGGTCTTCAACTAGGGCAAAACTGACAGTTTGAAGACAGTTGAAGACCCCTTAGTGTCGAAACCGGTCGGGCTAGCATTTCTTGTATCCCACATTGCTTTTACTTTATTTTATCACCTGTTTTTGTGATCACTTTTATTACATTGGTGTTTACCATTTGACCTTTTATTATTAATAAACTTAATTGGTTTTTGACCTGCACCATTGGAGTCCTTCTCCTTCCTTCTGCTTTCATATGATTATTTCGTGGAGCCTTCACGGAACAACTTGGGAGATGGCTATCTGGCTGGGGAGTACTTGGAGTACTAAGTGAGGTCTAGTCAATATTGCTCACCTCCACCATCACAGGAGTGAGCATTTTCTCTGGTTCAAACCCCTCACATGCTTTTTCTCTCCCCTGATGCAGTAGCTCTAAGCTCAGGGTTTGAGAGCTTGCTCCTATGATGGAGCAAGTGAGCAGTAAAGACAAGACCCCATCGTCCTAGCAATATCCTGGGAGTATTCCAGTCAGGCTTCAGGAGGTACGTAAATGGCCTATACCAGGGATCTCCAAACTTCCTAAACAAAGGGCCAGTTTACTGTCCTTCAGACTTCAGGGGGACTAAGGCCAGTGGGAGTAGAAAATGTCCTGGCGTCCAGTGGGAGTAAACAATGCCCTATCTTTGGTATCAGTGGGAGGAATAGTGCCCCATCTTTGGTGTCAGTGGGAGGAATAGTGCCTCATCGTTGATGACAGTGGAAGGAATAGTGCCCCAATCATTGTTGTCAGTTGGAGGAGTAGTGCTCCATCGTTGGTGTCAATGGAAAGAATCCTGCCCCAACGTTGGTGTCAGTGGGAGGAACTGTGCCCTTTTTTTTGGTGTCAGTGGGAGGAATTGGTGTCAGTGGATGGAATAGTGCCACAAGGCCTGGATAACAGCAAAGGGCCGCATTCGGCCCCAGGGCTGTAGTTTTGAGACTGATGGCCTACACCTATAGCAAGGGCATTATTCAACTTTAGTCAAAGCTGAATGGTTTGTTTTTATCTACAGGCAACCCCCTTATCTGAATAGGCAGTTTTTCGGTAAAGGCAAATTAGTCCTGTAACAGCTCAGATCTCAGTTATATTAAAACCAGGCAAGAATGAGACCAATCCAGTGAGCTATAGACCCATTTTGCTGCTTAACAGTGATATTAAACTCTATGCTAAAATTTTAGCTCTCTGCTTACAGCAGATCATGCTGAGAGTTATGTATAACGATCAAGTGGGATTCGTAAATTATAGAGAGGCTAAGGACAACACTAATAAAACGATAAATCTAATCTCGCTTGCACAGAAGGGGAAGATTCCATCTTACCTTTTATCAGGCAATGTCAAAAAGGTGTTCAATAGACTTAACTGGCAGTTTCTTCTCCATTCTCTAAAACAACTGAATAAAGGGGATAACATAATTTCCAAGATAATGGCTCTATATACTACCCCATCTGCACAGGTAAGAACTAACAGTTCCTTGTCTGCTGCCTTTGCAATCCACGATGGAACAAGTCAAGGTTGCCCCTTATCACCCCCTTTTTATGTCATTACCATGGAACATCTTGCTGTAGTTATCTGTAACAGTCCTTCCATCCAAGGTATTTAGCTAGTAAGCAGGAAATTTAAATTAGTCTGGTATGTGGATCATGTACTTTTATATATTTCCTACCCCAGAGCAAGTATCCCATCTATCTTAAACGAATTCAGATGATTTGGTCAATTAACGATTTTAAGGTCAACATTACCAAGTCTGGAATGCTAAATATTTCCCTTCCTCATAATAAAATTTCATAATTAGCATGCACTTTCCATTTTAAATGGCAGTCTATTGCAAAAAAAAACTTGAGCGTGTGACACCTCTATTCTACATCTTAAGGCTGCTCTGAGGGTTTCACAAACTAATCTTGGTCCTCAAACTCTATGGCCACTGTTCGTTTAGAATAATCTTTAGTGTTGGCACCACAATTAAACAGGTTTTGCTTTTTCTACCAAGCCCACTTATGCCGCATACACATGATCAGATTTTACGACAACAAATGTTCGATGGGAGCTTGTTGTTGGAAATTCCGACCATGTGTAGGCTCCATCGGACATTTTTCGTCGAAATTTCCGACAAACAAAATTTGAGATCTGGATCTCAAATTTTCCAACAACAAAATCCGTTCTCGTAATTTCCAATCGTGTGTACACGGAAGCGTTTGTTCTGGTAAAACTAGCGTTTGTAATGGAGATAGCGCATTTGTCACGCTGCAAATTTTAAAATCTTTTAATGCAGCGCATTCTCCTCTTCTTTATAATACTAGAATTATGAAGTTGGCTGCTGATATTCACACAAAGTTCTGACAAACTGATTTCTCATTTCTTATTTTTCATGATCTCATGAATAATATATATTTTTTTGTCAGATCTTCATAATAATGTTTAGAATTTTTGTTTATATATATATATTTTTTTTTTATCCAGATCTATTTTTTTTATAGTGATCTCCCTAATTTTTTCTTTTGTGTCAAATTACCACATCACCATTATTATCTTATATTTTTTTAACCTTAAGGAGGTTGGTGTTGGTGTCCCTTGTTAATTTGACATTGTATTTTTGAAATGTACCTGTCTACTCACAAACAAACTGTCCTTTTTGAAGTAAAACACATAGGCAAGTATTTGTGAAAAATAAATAGCAATTTATTATGGGTCATAACAAAATAAAGAGGAAGGCAACGCTGGATAAACTGGTGAAATTTTCAAAGTCTTTGTACCCCAGGGAAGACATCAATTATTTTTCAGTCAAAATTGGTGGCCTGAGGAGTCCTTATAATAGTGAGCACAATCCGGTCCAGGACTACAAGAGATCACGAACAGCAGCAGATGACATATATGTCCCCAGGCTGTGGTCTTACAACAGCCTGCGTCTTTTGTCAGACCAGACTGAACCCAGGCCATCACTTTCTTGTCTTCCTTCCACGCTTCCTTCCAATATTTGAATATTTGGGGGAGGGGTTTTGAGAGCCGCAGTAGCCTTCCGAAATAGGCCAAGTGCTGCCTCCTCCAGGTTATTCCTCTTCCTGGGACTTTTTTTTGGAAGGCGGAGGAGAAGGACCTGGGATTTGGGCAGGCTACTGGGCCTGGCCACCTCCTGGCTGCCACTTACCCCCGCCACCTCCTGGCTGCCCCTTTCCACAGCCTCCTCCTGGCTGAGACTTTCCTGTGTATGAAAAAGGGACATAGTTTTAGCTTTTGGTTCATCAAATGGCTACTACTGTCTATTGATATGCAAAACACTTTGTAAAATCAGAAATTACTGTTTAATAATAACATCTAGTTAATGTCATTAATTATTTGACTAGAAATATGTTGAACAATGCTATACCTGGCTCAAGCTGGGCTCCTCCACTTCTTCCTGGCTGGAAGGCCCAGGTTGGACATCGGGAGCCTCAGCTGAGGTGGAAGGAAGCGTTGAAGGAAGATTGGAGAGTGCTGGCCTGGGTTCAGTCTGGCCTGCCAAAAAATGCAGTCTCTCATAGTACCACAGCCTGGGTACATAAATGTCATCTGCTGCAGCTCTTGATCTCTGGGAATCCTGGACCTTCTTGCATTCCCTATTATAAGTGCTCCTCATGCCACCAATTAGGGCCTTCAAATTGGGGATGTCTGCCGTGGGGATCACCGGCTTCACAAATTCCAGCAATTGATCCAGCACTGCATTCCTCTTTGTTTTACTGTTATGAAAGGGGTGGTTTACATGCCACAGACAGGGCAGCTCCCTGTACATATCACTGATATACATACAACTGCAGTGGCTGGTCCAGAAGCGGTTAAATTCAAATAGTTTTCGAATTTCCAAAGAGAATAAAATAGAATAGAAAATAAAGGAATATAATAGAAAAAAATAGAATAGAATAGAAAAGAATATAACAGAAATTAAAACAATAGAATATAATAGGGTAAAACAGAACAAAATAGAAAATAAAAGAATACAAAAAAAAAGAATAGAATGGAATAAACTATAATAGAATAGAAAAGAATAGAATCAAAAAACCAATCAATTCAAATTTGAATAGAATAGAAAATAATAGATTAGAATAAAATAGAAAATAACATACTAGTATAGAAAATAAACAAAACAACAGAATAGAATAGAAAGAATATAACCATCTTCCGAAATTCAAATTTCGAATAGAATACATTTAAATTTGAATAGAAAAGAACACAATATAATAGAAAATAAAATAATAGAATAGAAAAGAATAGAATAAACAGACAGAAAAAGAATATGATTTTAAAAACAATAGAATAGAATAGAAAGAATATACCAATTTGCCAAAATTCAAATAGAATCAATTTGAATTTAAATAGAATGAAAAAGAATAAATTAGAATAGGAAGATAGTTATATTCCTTATATTCTATTTTATTCAGTTTTTTTCTATACTATTCTGTTATTTTCTATTCTAATCTATTATTTTCTATTCTATTCAAATTTGAATTTCTATTCTATTCTATTGATTTTTGAATTATATTATTTTCTATTCTATTCTTTTCTATTTGAATTTCAGAAGATGGTTATATTCTTTCTAATATATTCTATTTTTTTTATTCTATTGTATTTGTTTCTATTCTACTCCATTCTAGTCTGTTCTTTTATTTTCAATTCTATTTTGTTCTGTTTTACTCCATTATATTCTATTATATTATGTTCTGTTATATTATTTTCTATTGTATTCTGTTTTTTTATAATCTATACCTTTTATTTTCTATTCTATTTTATTCTCTTTGGAAATTGGAAAACTATTCGAATTCGAAAACTTTTCAAATTCAAATTTTAAAAATATTCAAATTCGAAAACTATTCGATATTGATTTGAAAACTATTCAAATCAATTCGAATTTGAATTCTGAAAATTCAAATCAATTCGACTACGATTATACAAAACTAATTCCAAAAAACGAATGAAATGGGTTAAACGAATTTAACTAAACAAATTTATGTAAATAACAAATCGAAACTAAACAAAACAATGTCATGTCTATATACTATATCTGTAGTATATTTAATGGCCATTTGTTATCAACTGGTCTCCAGACCTACACAACTAAATAGTCCACTGGAAAAAAATTGTATTCTCTCATAATATTCTATGTATTTCTAAACATTTTAAAATACTGTCTTTTTTTTTTGATCTTCCAAACTTCGATCTATCTACCCTTACAGTCTGATACTGGAGATGTCACTTTGCTTCTGGCACTACTCTGCATATTTAGTGGGAATGTACACCCATTAAGCATTTCTGGGACTCAATTCAAATCAATTCGACTACGATTATACAAAACTAATTCCAAAAAACGAATGAAATGGGTTAAACGAATTTAACTAAACAAATTTATGTAAATAACAAATCGAAACTAAACAAAACAATGTCATGTCTATATACTATATCTGTAGTATATTTAATGGCCATTTGTTATCAACTGGTCTCCAGACCTACACAACTAAATAGTCCACTGGAAAAAAATTGTATTCTCTCATAATATTCTATGTATTTCTAAACATTTTAAAATACTGTCTTTTTTTTTTGATCTTCCAAACTTCGATCTATCTACCCTTACAGTCTGATACTGGAGATGTCACTTTGCTTCTGGCACTACTCTGCATATTTAGTGGGAATGTACACCCATTAAGCATTTCTGGGACTCAATTATTACTCTTTATAATAAAGTCTATCATGAATGGGTTGAAAATTCTCCTAAATGTACACTTCTTACTTTGCTCCCAAATCTCTAACCAAAGCCAAGCGTTCAACATCACGATTCTTCCTGCTTCCTGTTCGACAACTGATCCCTGGACATGGAAAGTCATGTTGAACTCTATCTATACCGTAATGGCTGAATACACTCAAAAATATCATGCATATGGAAAGGTTGGTAGCTGAAGACAGGATTGCCAATGAGAAGTTCCGTAATAGTTGATTGGCATGGATAGCCTACTTTAAGTAGCTTAGCATCCATCCCCAGGAACACCAGGGGCAAGCAGCCTCTCTCCTCTCAGCAAAGTGATCTATTCCCTCCAGGGTAGAAGAGACAATCTCCTCTCCCAGCCACCAGCTAGGCACACCTCCCTGGGGATTGGCTGGACCCTGCTCAACATTCAGGCTGGCCATTTAAATTCTCCCTCCCTAAAATCTAGAAACTTCTAGAGGCAGGGGGAAGCAATCAAACTCCCACCCAGTGCAGCCCTGAACAGACCAAAATAAACAACCACTGCTCCTCTGGTTACAGCAGGTGCCAAAAATGTTATTTTCCTAGCTAGAGGGCTGTTACACATCCTGAATATGAACCATTTAATGCTCAAGCCTGCACATTCATATTGGGTTATACTAAGCCTTTATAATAGTGACTCCAGATTACACTTGCCATGCACAATGCATTCATAGGCAGAAAAAACTTACAAGGTGATCGCGCCTTTAGGGATTTTTTTTCTATTTCAAAAGTGCAGAGTGTTTAAAGCCTTTCTGAACTTCTTGTTGCAAACAAAACTGCGCTGGCTATCAAATAATCCGCTCATATAAAAAAATAAACAAACCAGCCAGCCAACCAAATAATCCTTTTGTATATAAACACAGTGTTCCCGGTAATTCTGTACATCTTTCCGCTCCCAGCTCTTATTGACTTATTACCGTGTTCCTTGTCACTTAATGCTCATTTTTATGGTAAAGAACATTTTTTTTTCAGATATTGACTTTATTTAATTGCGCAGATTGAAAGCCATTTAACCATATTTGGGTTCTTCGTTCCATATGACATGCTCTAATAGAACACTTAGCTGTTGTCAGAGGCAGTCATGCTGCAGTTACATGGTAAGAGCTCATTTGTGAGGACCTGCATTCAGGCAGAGAAAAGCGGCATATGGTTAGTATGAAGCCGTATCTGACTCTGCATAGGGAATAAAGCTCATGTCAAAGGCTGTATATTATACAACATCACTCATGCAACCTACATACGGTATATAAAATGACTTTAATTACTTGACCCCCACAGGACGTTTATAAATGTTTTGGAACTCAAGGGGTTTAAAGAAGCTTACAGCTGCAGCTTGGTACTGTTCTTCTCAGCTGTTCCGCTCCTCCGGCTAGCCAGTCGCTCCGCCCCCTGGCTATCCAGTAAAACTGATCTGAGCAGCTCTCCTTTAGGGCTTGTTCACTTGTGTGGCCGCTCCTCTGAATCACTTTTCAGAGGTGTTTGATGGGCAGTAAGGGGGTGATATATCGCCTCCCAACTGCCTGGGTTAACCCCAAAATGGCTGCACTACCACGCAGCAATCAGGTGCATCGCATGCAATTAAAATAGAAAGCGTGTTGCGCTGTCATAAAATTAGTGCATAAATCTCCATGAATCTTACATAAGTAATATTAAAGAATTATTTAAAATCCAAAATAGAAGAAAAATATTAAAATGTTCAAATATCCTCCCGCTTCTTAATAGGTGCAATACCCAGTGCTCCCCATAGGAAATCAGGGCAAATATATTCTCTTACCAGAACCTAAGACCAATCAAGGTCTGTACTTGCATCAGTGAACTTGAGCTTTAGGTATAAGCCACCACTGTTTTTCAACCGCCTTGTGGATGCCACTGATGGAAGTCACCATATAAATAAATCCTTAAGGAACCTCAGACCGACAATGCAGTATATCAATGAGAAGAGGAAAATCATCATGCAGCGTCAAGTAAAAGCAAAAAGGTTTAATAAAAATCTACTTACAGCAGCAAAGTTAAAACCCCATTGGAGGGGGAAGCAATAAGGTTAGAGAGCTTAGCAAATGTGAATCAAGAAGGATTTTTGAGCTTAGTACTTTCTCGCCACTGGGGATGAATATTAATTTTGATTTAAATTGTTTTATTTCTAATTTTTAGATGTTTTTGATTTAGTCCACTAGATGGAGCAATATTTTGGTTTTATATGTAATTATATAATGGGGTTATTTTACTCAAATAAAGGATTGTAAATGTCTTATTATAATATCTTTGTAAATTTAACATGTCATGTTTTTAATCCAGTTATATATGTAGAAATGTAGATCAATATGCATTAATCTGTAAACAATGAAGATTGTTGTAAGTTTGATTGACGGCATGATGATCCAATGACTCATACGTCACCATGGCAACTGATACACAAATCGTGGCCCTTATACCATTACGTTCATTACATGGCTTAATTTCCCTTGAGAAAGTCACGTGACCTGTGACGCAACGCATCGGAGGGAGCCGGTGACGACACTTCTGGTATCTCGTTACTCTGGATGTGTAGTGAGGAGGAGAGCTGTTTCAAAGCTAACTGATCGTTTTATGGATTTATTTCATTGCGCAAATGTGAGTGCACATCTTTATCTAGTAAAAGCAATTATTTCTTAGCAATCTTGCGCGATGATGTTTTTTTAATTTACTTTGAGAAATTGAACCTGGAGGAATCAGCTGGGTGTGGAAAAGTTTTTTCAAACCTGGAGTTATTAGCTGGAAACAAAATATTCGCGGGTTGATCACAAACTGAGTGTCATTAGACCCAAGGTGGTCTTGAATTGAGGTGAGCAGGCATTGCACACTGAGGTGGTGGTGATCAACTGTTTACACACAAATTTTTTTTAAAAATGTCATGGAGCATGTATCATTTTGGATTGAAGTTTTTTCAGCAATCAAGAGCTTGTTTGTTTATTATTGTGCATGTATAATATAGTGGGGTAGATTTACGAAAACTGGTGCACTCAGAATCTTGTGCAGCTGTGCATAGTAGCCAATCAGCTTCTAACCAAGGCTTGTTTAATTAAGCCTTGACAATAAAACCTGGGAACTGATTGGTTTCTTTTATGAAGTTAGCCTGATTTTGCACTCTCCAGCTTTTGTAAATAAACCTCAGTGTGTCACTTATTCACTGGAGGATATTGAAATCTAGCGCACTATTACTTTTGTTATATATATTTTATGTGGTGACAGAACACATTTGAATAGTTGAAGGTGTTTTTCATTTAATTAATCATTTACATATTTCATATTAGCGCTTAAGTTACCACATTTTAAAGTTAAAACAGGCATTAGGAAACAAACATCCTCCACCCTCCACGGGCACCACAACGTCACTGCTGCTTCCTTGCCTTGCCCTTACTGGCTCACAGAAGACGTCTATTCAGACAAAATGAACGTCTGGCAAGGCAAGGAAGCAGCATGTGGAGGGTGGAGGATGGATGTATGTATGGCTAGCCTTAGAGTATGTTGGTGTTAATTGAATTCTTAAAGGAGAAGTCCAGCCTGCGCTTGTTTGGCTGGGCTTCTCCTATGGGTTACAGGAGTGCAATTAGTTTTGCACTCCTGTGACCTGTTTTCAGCAGAGAGTAGACTGAAGTCCGCTCTCTGCTGATGTCACAGAACTCAGTCCAGGCACCACATCATCGCGATAACAAAGTCTGGATCCGCCAGGTGCCTGGACTGATACCCGTCTCCGTCTCTCAGCGAGCCACTGAGAGCCTGAGACAGCCACTCTCCTCCACAACTCAGCGCTCCAGTGAGTGGAGGGGGGGCAGAATGGAGAGCTGCAGATTTCAGCTCGGGGAGCTGTGAGAATCGAGCAGTGTTCGATCGCTCAGTTCTCAGTGTAGAGGAGCTGGGGGACAGATGCAGCATCGGACCGATGCTGCATCCACCTAGGTAAGTATGATTGAAATTATGAAAAAAAATGTTGTAATGCTAGTGCGGGGCTTAGTATGTGTATCTGAAGATAAGGAGGATGCCTTGTGTGCTGAGCGTGAGCAGTAAACTCACAACTGTTGGTGAAAGGCAATCATGGTTAAGTGAAAGCAGCTTTAAGACCCTGCTGATCTGCTCTATGACTTTAAGCTGTCTCCTTCCCTCTCTCTAGACCAGGGTCTCTCAAACAGTATGCCACCCCCCTCCCGGTTGGTCGGTCGCACTTACCTCATCAGCAGCGGCTTCTTCCCCCGCTCAGCGGCAGCAGCCTCCTGTTCCCTTGCTCTCCATTGGTCATCACGCCGATGGCAGCGGTGGCTTCTGTTTCCTCCCTCCTCCTCCGCGGCCAATTGTGAGTCTTCTCTTTTCGGCCAATCAGAAAACGGGTCTCACTCCCGCTTCTGATTCGCCGGATTGAGGATCGGTGTTTCAATAGCGAATATTCATTCACTGTTGTAACACACCTAGGTGGGCTCCGGTCGCATGCTCTGCGACCCGAGCCCATCTTATTTTGAAGCCTATTAGAGCCTCTGGCTCTAATCAGGTGCTTCAAAAAAAAAAAAACTGTAATTCATGCCCCCAGTTCCCTGAAAGGGGCCGGACACATGAATAGGAGGTGGCCGCGGCGGCCATGGATAGATTCATGCTATGCATGAATCTATCCATTGCATATAGGGCCTGGAGAGAGGGGGCAGTGCCCAGGCGCCCCTAATGGATGGGCCGCCGCTGGTTCCCCAAGAGATTGCTAGGGGTTCCTTGACCAATAGGCAATTTCTGCTCTCAGATAAGTTCCCACTGATACTATTGGTCTTTTTTAGCTATCTGTAAGGGGGTAATTCTTCCCAATGACCAAAAGTGTAAGGAGCATTCTTCCCACTGACCATCACTCTAATGTATTATGAGTTATAGATATAGTCATTTTTAGCAGGGCGTTCCCTGAGAATGGAAAGTTATTTCAAGGGTTCTGCTTCGCTGGAAGGGTTGAGAAAGGCTGCTCTGGACAGTGCCATTACCTCTCTGCTCATCCCGGCCTGAGCTGTAGGGATAAGGGATTGCCCATTCAGCCCGCTGTTCAACAGGAGCCAAGCATTGTATATAGAAGTGTTAATTCTGTCAATGGTTCCTAAGGAAGCAGCAGGTACTGGCACCCACTGCTTCCTTAGCAACCGTCACCAACACATTGCTTACATAGCAAAGTATCCACAAATATGGCCACTATCTGGGCAATGACACTGACCAAATATCCCCTTTCCCAACTATAGCTGATTACAGGTCAGGGAACTGTCATTCGGTTATAAGTACCGTCAGGATCGGTCATGTCAGGTCCATTGGGTTTCCTGACTGATGATAGCTTTACACTGAGGGACTTTATTTAGGGGAATATTTTTTTTTTTTTAAAAAGGACTGGGGGGGACTGGGTGTCTTTATTTCTAGTTTTTTGTGTGTGTATGAACAAGTAGGGGTTTCATGTATATGGTATTTTTTAAAACAAAAGTGGTGGGACTTTAAATATGCCAAATGAGAACAAAGTCAGAATAAATATCTATATAAATTTTATTACACATAAAACATTGTCATAAACACAATATTAAAAACATAGATATGCATAAAGAAACTTTGCGATAAATACAAAATATGTAAATCTGATGGATACATGTGGTTGTAACTGGTCTACGCGTTACACGGGATTCCCCGCTTCTTCAGGACCAGGTGCGTTATATACAGACTTTCTTACTCAATATCATAAATCATCAAAACAATAGAGGAGAGGAATACAGGATCTGTCTCAGGTGTTTTGCCTACCAGACCCTAGGATATAGTCTGGACCTATTAAGGCAGGAGTAAACATAAATATCCAAAAGGGGAAATAAATATTGGGTGTATAGCAATATACTCCGAACTATGTGAATCCCAATATCTATTTAAGACAGAGGTGATAAATTCAAAATACTAAGAAAAACAGGCAGCTCTGTGACGATCACATATGCTGGTATTGTGGTAGGTACATAGCCACCTCTCCAGGTCCAGACTATATTCTAGGGGCTGGTAGGCAAAACATCTGAGGCAGATCCTGTATTCCTCTACTCTGTTGTTTTGATGATTTATGATATTGAGTAAGAAACTCTGTATATAACATGCCTGCAATATATATATGGTCCTGAAGAAGCAAGGAATCCCGCAAAACGCGTAGACCAGTTACAAGTACATGTATCCATCAGATTTACATATTTTTGTATTTATCGCAAAGTTTCTTTATGCATATCTATGTTTTTAATATTGTGTTTATGACAATGTTTTATGTGTAATAAAATTTATATACAGTGGAGACGGAAAGTATTCAGACCCCCTTAAATTTTTCACTCTTTGTTATATTGCAGCCATTTGCTAAAATCATTTTTTTTCCCCATTAATGTACACACAGCACCCCATATTGACAGAAAAACACAGAATTGTTGACATTTTTACAGATTTACTAAAAAAAGAAAAACTGAAATATCACATGGTCCTAAGTATTCAGACCCTTTGCTGTGACACTCATATATTTAACTCAGGTGCTGTCCATTTCTTCTGATCATCGTTGAAATGGTTCTACACCTTCATTTGAGTCCAGCTGTGTTTGATTATACTGATTGGACTTGATTAGGAAAGCCACACACCTGTCTATATAAGACCTTACAGCTCACAGTGCATGTCAGAGCAAATGAGAATCATGAGGTCAAAGGAACTGCCTGAAGAGCTCAGAGACAGAATTGTGGCAAGGCACAGATCTGGCCAAGGTTACAAAAAAATTCTGCTGCACTTAAGGTTCCTAAGAGCACAGTGTCCTCCATACTTCTTAAATGGAAGACGTTTGGGACGACCAGAACCTTTCCTAGAGCTGGCCATCCGGCCAAACTGAGCTATCGGGGGTAGAAGAGCCTTGGTGAGAGAGGTAAAGAAGAACCCAAAGATCACTGTGGCTGAGCTCCAGAGATGCAGTCGGGAGATGGGAGAAAGTTGCAGAAAGTCAACCATCACTGCAACCCTCCACCAGTTGGGGCTTTATGGCAGAGTTGGCCCGACGGAAGCCTCTCCTCAGTGCAAGACACATGAAAGCCCACATGGAGTTTGCTAAAAAACACCTGAAGGACTCCAAGATGGTGAGAAATAAGATTCTCGGGTCTGATGAGACCAAGATAGAACTTTTTGGCCTTAATTCTAAGCGGTATGTGTGGAGAAAACCAGGCACTGCTCATCACCTGTCCAATACAGTCCCAACAGTGAAGCATGGTGGTGGCAGCATCATGCTGTGGGGGTGTTTTTCAGCTGCAGGGACAGGACGATTGGTTGCAATCGAGGGAAAGATGAATGCGGCCAAGTACAGGGATATCCTGGACGAAAACCTTCTCCAGAGTGCTCAGGACCTCAGACTGGGCCAAAGGTTTACCTTCCGACAAGACAATGACCCTAAGCACACAGCTAAAATAATGAAGGAGTGGCTTCACAACAACTCTGTGACTGTTCTTGAATGGCCCAGCCAGAGCCCTGACTTAAACCCAATTGAGCATCTCTGGAGAGACCTAAAAATGGCTGTCCACCAACGTTTACCATCCAACCTGACAGAACTGGAGAGGATCTGCTAGGAGGAATGGCAGAGGATCCCCAAATCCAGGTGTGAAAAACTTGTTGCATCTTTCCCAAAAAGACTCATGGCTGTATTAGATCAAAAGGGTGCTTCTACTAAATACTGAACAAAGGGTCTGAATACTTAGGACCATGTGATATTTCACTTTTTTAATAAATCTGCAAAAATGTCAACAATTCTGTGTTCTTCTGTCAATATGGGGTGCTGTGTGTACATTAATGAGGAAAAAAATGAACTTAAATGATTTTAGCAAATGGCTGCAATATAACAAAGAGTGAAAAATTTAGGGAGCTCTGAATACTTTCCGTCCCCACTGTAGATTGTTATTCTGACTTTGTTCTCATTTGGCATATTTAAAGTCCCACCACTTTATTTTAAAAAAATACCATATACATGAAACCCCTACTTGAAAAAAACTAGAAATAAAGACACCCAGTCCCCCCAGTCCTTTAAAAAAAAAAAAAATCCCCAAAATAAAGTCCCTCTGTGTAAAGCTGAGTGTAAAGTCCCACCACTTTTGTTTTCAAAAATACCATATTGATTTTCGCGATGTTGCCAATGTAAACTTGAGATTGGATTTTATGACATGTCCTCTACCTTACAACTTAGGGGTATCGTGTACCCCCTAACTTAGTCACTTAGATGAAGGGGTGGTATTTGAGGGCCCCTTATTGTTAATAATAAAAAACATGGAAAAAACACATATACAAGAGCACCCGAGGCTGCACAACCGTAAAGTGTAATACAAAGAAAACAAGACAAAGGTTCCCCGGGGGGTTTTTAAGCAGCAATATATTGAATATTATTGTAACAATAAAGTAGATCAAGTTCAAAAGTATTCAAATGTACAACAGATTTATTATAAAATAATAATAATTCCAGATTCTGATAAGCCCCCCCCGCCCACAGACCCCCAAAACCCAAAAACCACCATTCAGGGTTGTGGGGAAGAGGCCCTTGTCCTCATCAACATGGGGACAAAGTTCCTTGCCATGGGGGTCAAACCCAGTGTAGTTCAGCTCATTTCTAGTTGTCAATTTACATGGAGAGCAGTTCTGCTGCAAGCCTGATTTCCATTTGGCCTGAGACAACCAAGTATAAACACATCTTTCATTGAATTGCATTATGTCTTTTCGAAGCAATACCCAAATGTTCTAAAGGTTTCTATTTATATCTAGCTATGAGCAAGTCGATTTGCAAAGCAGGCGAATTGGAGATTTGTCCAGTCTGTGGAGACTCGTACAATTAACGATCCACAAATGCCTGGATTCCTAAACAGCCCGACTCCCTGCATAGAAAACAGATCAGGATGAAAGTATTCAGGCAAATAAAACTGAGCCAATTAGTGATTCTCTCGATTCAATGGTTCTCCTTAGAGGCAATATTTAGTCTTTTCAAGGCTATTTTTAGATATTTTATGGGTACTTGTAATATCTATTATA
Organism: Aquarana catesbeiana; assembly: GCF_042186555.1. Lineage (NCBI taxonomy): Eukaryota > Metazoa > Chordata > Amphibia > Anura > Ranidae > Aquarana > Aquarana catesbeiana. The sequence goes on from NC_133324.1 coordinate 916,557,964, forward strand.
TTATATTATAGACTTTGTTTCTATGTATAGTTTCTAATTATATATGTACATCAGAACAGCCATTATTTGCTCAATACACAATCGGGTTCTGTTTCCTGTTTGGCAGTGCCATGCGTTACTGCTTCTTATGACAATACAAGTTGGCTGACCAACCATAACCAATGCAGTCCCCGTGCACCTGATATACCTTATCTCATTGGTTGTTAAGCAAGCCATAAATTATATGATTTTCTTCCCTTGCACCATGGGTGCAAGCATAGGTGTGCACACAGGGTGTGCCTGGGCACACCCTAAACATCCTGTGCGGTGCAAATTCCTCTCCTTTCAGAAGCAGAGAAGGGGCTGGTAAATATTTAATTAACTTCCTTTTCTGAATGAACACAGCGAGTGATCTGTACTGATCACTTCTGACTTCATTCTTAACTGAAGCATAATAAACAGTGTTTATTGCAGGCTGCAGAGAAAGGGACTCTCTATCCTCAGTTTCTTTCTCTGTCTCAAAAGTGAGACATCAGAGGTCCGTTTAGATCCTTTATATTTCACCAAAGCCCCCCCCCCCCCCCATGGGGCTCATAAAAAATTGTAAAAAAATAAATAAAAAAAATAAAAAAAATAGCATTGTAAAAAATAATAAAAAATAATAATTAAAAAAATCTACTGACACCATCCACTGCCCTACTGACACCAATCTTTGCTCTGCTGACACCGTCCGCTGCTCTGCTGATATACACAAATGTGTGTGTGTGCTCTGGGGTGCGCACCATAATTCAATAGGCTGCGCACACCAATGGGTGCAAGAAAAGAAACCCGACAACCCACAGTCAGGTTTGGTGGGGGGAATCCCTCCCAAGGCTCTATTGTATTCTACCGGTGGGGGGAGGGGGGGAAGCCTTCCCTGCCGACAGAATACAATGATCACTGCTGGCAGCTATGGCCACTGGCAGTGATGGCAGAAAAAAAAACAGCAGGCTTGTTGTAATGAAGTTGATCCATGGATTGACTTCAGTATAACCAGCCTGCCCATACATGTATCGATCTTTATAGATGTTTCTACATAGATGTTTCCACCAGTCCCTGCTGAACAGACCAAGATTTGATTAATCTATGACCGGCCATTTCTTTGTGAGGACAGGAAGTGAAGGGACATCTCCCAAATGGGGTCATAGACAAATAAACCCCTTCCCGATCTGTTCAAATCTAACCAAATGGTAAAAATTCAAAAATACACACTTTCCTGCCCAGCGGATCTGGCGATGTCCTGCAGCGATCTGCTGTTTAGGAGTGTCCCACACTGCCATTTTCTGTAGATCCTCTTCAGTTGGCTGCCTCTTCCAGGATTCGGCAGCCTGGCCCCTGATGACCCAGCTGCTCCACCCACTGGCCATTCCGTGAAAACACTCCTCCCACCATATGTGATGGGGGTTTCCCAGGAATTGCTGGGCCAGAATTTGGGAGGAGACCACCAGAAAAAAAAAATTGCAGATTAACCATTAAAGTCTAGGTCAGGCACGTCCAAAGTCTGGCCCGTGGGCCAATCGCAGCCCGCGGTCCCGTTTTGAATGGCCCACTTGGTTATCTAAACATGTATATCTTTTGTGGCCCCTGACAATCTCCCAGCGCCGGGGCCACAAAAGATATATAGGCTGGCTCCCTCGGAGGGAGGAGGTGGGACGAGTGCCGTTCACACAGCAGTAGTATTTCCTGTTTACACAGCAGCCTCTGTAATAGGAAGTCCCGTCTCCGGCGCTGCTATTGGACAACTGTTCTGTCCATCAAAGGAGGTGGAACTTTCTCTTAAAGAGGCCGCAGTGTAAACAGGAGATTCTCCTGTAGGATATCTTTGGCGCTCCTCCTGCGCACTCCATGTGCCCTTCAAGGCTGCACTGATGGTAATGGTGAGTGCATTCCTGGCAATGGTCGGTGCTGCATTCCTGGCAGTGGTGAGTGAATTCCTGGAAATGGTGGGGCTGCATTTCTGGCAACGGTGAGTGAATTCCTGGCAATGGTGCGGCTGCATTCCTGGCAATGGTGGGTGCATTCCTGGCAATGGTGAGTGAATTCCTGGCAATGGTGGTTGCTGCATTCCTGGTAATGGTGAGTGCATTCCTGGCAATGGTGAGTGAATTCCTGGCAATGGTGGGTGCTGCATTCCTGGTAATGATGAGTGAATTCCTGGCAATGGTGAGTGATTTCCTGGAAATGGTAGGGCTGCATTCCTGGCAATGGTGGGTGCATTCCTGGCAATGGTGAGTGAATTCCTGGCAATGGTGGGTGCTGCATTCCTGGCAATGGTGAGTGAATTCCTGGCAATGGTGGGTGCTGCATTCCTGGCAATGGTGAGTGCATTCCTGGCAACGGTGGGTGCTGCATTCCTGGCAATGGTGAGTGCATTCCTGGCAATGGTGGGGCTGCATTCCTGGCAATGGTGGGTGCTGCATTCCTGGCAATGGTGGGCGCTGCATTCCTTCCAATGGTGGGTGCTGCATTCCTAGAAATGGTGGGTGCTGCCTTCCTGGCAATGGTGGGTGCTGCATTCCTAGCAATGGTGGGTGCTGCATTCATGGCAATATCCAAATAATACGCCTGAGCTCATCTCTTTACTCACACACAGCCACAAAGGCAAGAAAATTCTTGTTGGGCAGTGTATTAGTGCTCGAACGAACACACTTAGACCGAATTTTAAGGGTTCAAAGAATGTCAGGCAAAATGGTCGGCCCTCGCGCATGTTCACTTCATCAAATCTGGCCCTCTTTGGAAAAAGTTTGGACACCCCTGCTCTAGATGTTCAAAGCTGGTAGAGACATCCCCAAAAAGACTTGCACCTGTAATTTCAGCGAAAGGTGGTTCTACAAAGAAGTGGCTCGGGGGGGTGAATACAAATGCACACCTCACTTTTCAGATATGTATTTGTAGAAAAATTAGAAAACCATTTATCATTTTCCTTGCACTTCACAGTTATGTACCACTTTGTGTTGGTCTATCACATAAAATGCCAATAAAATACATTTACGTTTTTGGTTGTAACATGACAAAATGTGGAAAATTTCAAGAAGTGTGAATACCTTTTCAAGGCACTGTATGCATTTTTCAGATGGTGCGTTTTTGGAAAGGGTCAAGGACTTTTTTTTCCCGCAGTAGATTGCGTTTAACATGTAGAAGACTTCAATCGACCCGCACCAAAAAACGCAAGTGTTGCATTTTTGATGCGTTTTTACATACTTTTTTGGGGTTTTTTCTTCTCCATAACAGACTGTGTATAGGTGGTTGTTAAAGAGCAGGCCGCTTATGCATTCCCTAACAACTGATGAGTCATCAGCTATCAGCGGGCTTCCCCCACCCCCCCAGTTGAGTGTAAAAATGAAAATTGCCGGCAATAAAAAAATCTGCAAAAAAACCAGCGTGGGGTCCCCCCCCCCAATTCATAAAGGTCTTTCGGGTCTGGCATGGATTTTGAGGGGAACCCCACGCCAAAATGAGAAAAAAAAATGGCGTGGCCCCCCAGATCCATACCTAGTCTTGTGTTGAGGGCATGTTGCCTGGTATGGTTCAGGAGGGGGGCACTCGCTCGTCCCCCCCCTTTCCTAACCTGCTGGGCTGCATGCTTGGATAAGGCTCTGGTATAGACTTTGGTGGGACCCCACACCGTTTTCATTTTGGCATAGGGTTCCTCTCAAAATCTATACCAGAGCCTTATCCGAGCATGCAGCCTGGCAGGTCAGGAAAGGGGGGGGAAGAGCGAGCACTCCTCAACATAGGGCATGGTATGGACTTGGGAGGGGGCCCCATGCCATTTTTTAAAAAATTTGGGCATAGGGTTCCCCCCAAAGTCCATACCAGACCCAAAGGGCCTGTATGAATGGGGGGGGGGGGGCATGCCGTTTTTTTGCTGATTTTTTTGATTGCTGGCAATTCTTGTTTTGCATTCAGCTGTCAGTGAGGAAGTCCACTGACAGCTGATGACTTATCGGTTGTTAAGGATGCAGCGGCCGGCTTCCCAACCCACTCCTTAGCAACCAGCTATACATAGTTTGTTTAACCACTTAATTTGACGTCCTGGGCTTCCCGGCTGTCTAGGGGCGTGCTCGCCGCAATGTCCGCCGGGCACCCGCGATTGCCGGTAACAGAGCCGGAACATGGATCTGTGTGTGTAAACACACAGATCCACATCCTGTCAGGGGAGAGGAGACCGATCATGTGTTCCCAGTACAGAGGAACACTGATCGGTCTCCTCCCCTTTTGAGTCCCCGCCCCCTACAGTTAGAATCACTCCCTAGGTAACACATTTAACCCCTTGATCGCCCCCTAGTGTTAACCCCTTCCCTGCCAGTGACATTTATACAGTAATCAGTGCGTTTTTATAGCACTGATCACTGTATAAATGTGAATGGTCCCAAAATAGTGTCAAAAGTGTCTGATATGTCTGCTGTAATGTCACAGTCATGATAAAAATCGCAGATCGCCGCCATTACTAGTAAAAAAAAAAATAATAATAAAAATGCCACAAATCTATCCCTATTTTGTAGACGCTATAACTTTTGCACAAACTAATCAATATACGCTTATTGCGATTTTTTTAACCATAAATATGTGGAAGAATACATATTGGCCTAAACTGAGGAAAAAATTAGTTTTTGTTTTTTTTAAATTGGGATATTTATTATAGCAAAAAGTAAAAAATGTTGTGTTTTTTTTCAAACTTGTCACTCTTTTTTTGTTTATAGCTCAAAAAATAAAAACCGCAGAGGTGATCAAATACCACCAAAAGAAAGCTCTATTTGTGGGGAAAAAATAATTTGGGTGCAGTCTTGCATGATGGCGCAATTGTCATCTAAAATGAGACACCGCTGAAAACTAAAAATTGGCCTGGGCAGGAAGGGGGTGAAAATGCCCGGTATTGAAGTGGTTAAAGAGGAAAAAAAAAAAACTGCATCAAAAACGCACTGAAAAATGCACTGTAGAACACATCAATCGCAAACTGCATAGATGTGAAACGAGCCTTAGATCCCATACACACTATTAGATTTTCTGCAGATCTTTGTCTTCAGATTTATCAAAACCACGTAGTGCAAGGGCCTGCCTGATTGCATACAAATTGAAACTCTTAAGGTTTGACCTAATATTATATGGTTTTGGTAAATCTGAAGATAAAGATCTGCAGAAAATCTAATGGTGTAAATGGGGTTTGAGGCTACGTTCACACAGGCATACTACCATATACACCCATGCGAGGGTCGCATCTACTTGCATGGGGATCCACAGGTGTTCCATGCATCTCATTCATGTCAATTGGATGCAGCAGCTGCAAAGACACAACCGCTGTTCCCAATTTGACATCTATGCGGGTGTGGGTGCATGGCCCCGAAAAGCAGACCGTATGTGTTCAAAGCTGTGCATCTGCACGAGTGTCATAGTAGGAGCAGAAATTGTGTCCATGCAGCCACTGCGTCCCAATTGACATGAATGGGCCTGTCTGCACAGAGATGCGTGGAACACCTGTGCATCCCCATGTACGTAAATTCGACCTTCCCATGGGTGTACGCTGTAGTGCGCTCGTGTGAATATGGCCTCAAATGCATTCTGAAAGTTTGTAACAGGTACTAACAAGCTGTGGTCAGTGGCTGTTAAACCTATCCTCTCCAAATTCTAAATTGCTTTAAAGCTGCGCGTCAAAATGCACGTCAACGCACAAAAAAGCTGCACCTTGATACACGAAAATGCACCTGCCTAACACTACAAAAAAAAAAAAAAAAAAAAGCACCTCTACGCACACGCATAGATCTAAATGGGCCATTAATCATCTTCAGCTCGCCTCCGCAGGACAGATGGAATCAGATTCTGCACAGCTCCCCCTAGTGGATGCTGCCTTGTATAATTGCAGTGATACCAGTTACATAACAATAATCCTTTGTTCCACTGTGTTGCACTTTAATAATAGGAAGCGCAATCTCTTCAGAATTCATGTTTCTGTGAAAAGCAAAGACAATTACCCAGGGAAACCGGTGCCGGCAAATCATCAGCATTAACATGCAGAGTGAGCGTCATGCTTGAAGGATCAGGGGCCCGGGCCCTAGAGACCCAGGTGACTGGCATGACACAGTGACAGTTGGCTGCTGTAGGCAATGTGGTCCTCGAACATGAACTGCATGCCGGAGTAGAGCTGTAATATCAGGCACAGAGTCCTGGGGGAGAATTTATGAGTGTGAAGGAAAGAGACAACAAGAGCAGCCAAATCAGAGCCAGAGATGTACACTGATATTTATAGCTGCAGAAAAAGAGGAAAGGAGATGGCCATGTCTCTGATTTCTGGGGGACGGATGGACAGGTGGGGCTTTCCAGGATGGATTCAGGTGGAGGAGGATGTACAAGCTGGTGTGCAAAATGTAAAGGGGGAACCCCAGAATTCAGATACTGAGACATACATCTGCCATACAAAATGAGAAGTGCTACTGTACACCATCCATATATATAGAATAAGAACAGATACTGAGTATTACACCCAGAATACAGAATGAGAAGTACTCCTGTGCACTATATATATATATATATATATATATATATATGAACAAATACTAAGAATTATACCCAGCATACAAAATGAGAAGTGCTACTGTGCACCATATATATATATATATATATATATATATATATATATATATATATATAGATATATAGATATAGATATAGATTAAGATCAGATACTGAGTATTGCACCCAGAATACAGAATGAGAAGTACTACTGTGTCTGTGTTCATTCCATATATATATAGAATAAGAACAAATACTAAGTATTACACCCAGAATACAGAGTGAGAAGTGCTACTGTGCACCATATATATAGAATAAGAACATATACTGAGTATTGCACCCAGAATACAAAATGAGAAGTGCAACTGTGCACTATATATATATATATATATATATATATATATATATATATATATATATTTAAAAAATAAAGTTAAGATACTGAGTATTGCACCCAGAATACAGAATGAGAAGTGCTACTGTGTTCGATATATATATATATATATATATATATATATATATATATATATATATATGAACAAATACTGAGAACTATACCCAGCATACATGAAAATGAGAAGTGCTACTGTGCGCCATATATATATAGAATAAGAACAAATTCTAAGAATTATCCCCAGCATATAAAATGAGAAGTGGTACTGTGCACCATTAATAGATATAGAATATGAACAAATACTGAGAATTACTGAGAATTACACCTAGCATACATCATCAGAAGTGCTACTGTGCACCATTTAGACCTAGAGAATATGAACATATTCTGAAAATTGACTGACAGGTTGGCTCATTTTATGCAGAATCCCTGGATACAGAATAAAACAGATGCTAACAATTACACCCAACAAACAGAAAAAGGGTACCGTGCAGTGCCCATACATACCAAATAAGAACACATACTAATGCCCCGTACACACGGTCGGATTTTCCAACGGAAAATGTGTGATAGGTCCTTGTTGTCGGAAATTCCGACCGTGTGTAGGCTCCATCACACATTTTCCATCGGATTTTCCGACACACAAAGTTTGAGAGCAGCATATAAAATTTTCTGACAACAAAATGTCGGAATTTCCGATCGCGTGTACACAAAGTGCCACTCATGCTCAGAATAAATAAAGAGATGAAAGCTATTGGCTACTGCCCCATTTATAGTCCCGACATACGTGTTTTACGTCACCGCGTTCAGAACGATCGGATTTTCCGACAACTTTGTGTGACCATATGTATGCAAGACAAGTTTGAGCCAACATCCGTCGGAAAAAATCCTAGGATTTTGTTGTCGGAATGTCCGATCAATGTCCGACCGTGTGTACGGGGCATTAGACTTACATGAAGAATACACAATGAGAAGTGCTACTGTGTAATATCTATACATACAGAATAAGAACAGATACCAAGAATTACACACAGCATACAGAATGGGAAGTGCTACTGCGCACCAAATCCTAAATACAACATACAGAAATAGAACAGATACTGGAATTACACACACACCATACAGGACATGAGAAGTGGTACTGTGCACCATCCATATATATAGATATACACTGTATTACCTAAAGTATTGGGACGCCTGCCTTTGCACGCACATGAACTTTTATCGCATCCCAGTCTAATGCCCCGTACACACGGTCGGACATTGATCGGACATTCCGACAACAAAATCCTAGGATTTTTTCCGACGGATGTTGGCTCAAACTTGTCTTGCATACACACGGTCACACAAAGTTGTCGGAAAATCCGATAGTTCTGAACGTGGTGACGTAAAACACGTATGTCGGGACTATAAACAGGGCAGTGGCCAATAGCTTTCATCTCTTTATTTATTCTGAGCATGCGTGGCACTTTGTGCGTCGGATTTGTGTACACACGATCAGAATTTCCGACAACGGATTTTGTTGTCGGAAAATTTTATAGCCTGCTCTCAAACTTTGTGTGTCGGAAAATCCGATGGAAAATGTCCGATGGAGCCCACACACGGTCGGAATTTCCGACAACAAGGTCCTATCACACATTTTCCGTCGGAAAATCCGACCGTGTGTACGGGGCATTAGTCTGTAGGGTTCAATATTGAGTTGGCTCACCCTTTGCAGCTGTAATAGCTTCAACTCTTCTGGGAAGGCTGTCCACAAGGTTTAGAAGCGTGTCTATGGGAATGTTTGACCATTCTTCCAAAAGCGCATTTGTAAAGTCAGGTACTGATGTGGATGAGAAGGCCTGGCTCACAGTCTCCACTCTAATTCATCCCAAAGGTGTTCTATCGGGCTGAGGTCAGCACTCTGTGCAGGCCAGTCAAGTTCTTCCACCCCAAACTCGCTCATCAATATCTTTATGGACCTTGCTTTGTGCACTGGTGTGCAGTCATGTTGGAACAGGAAGGGACCATCCCCAAACTGTTCCTACACAGTTGGAAGCATGAAATTGTCCAAAATGTCTTGGTATGCTGATGCCTTAAAGAGGTTGTAAAAAAAAAAACCTGTAAGACAAAGGCATAATGAGCTAGTATGCATTGCATAGAACGAAGCCCTGCAGTGGCGCCCCCGCACAGCGCTGAGATGGACCACATCTTCCCCGATGTTTCTTCGGGGTTCGCGGGCTCCGGCGCTGTGATTGGCTGGAGCTGTCACTCCCGTGCATACACGTGGGAGCTGCTGGTCATGGCACAGGGTCCTGAATAAATGGCACGAGCGCCCGTTCCTTCAGAGTGCATGCACTGAAGACGGCGGCGGCGCTTATAGTTAATATATCCTAAACGGTGCATGTTTAGGAGCTATTTACAGCACCTACGGGTAAGCCTTATTATAGGCTTACTTGTAGTTACAATTAAAAAGGAATACTTTACTTCCTCTTTAAGCCTGGGTTCACACTAGCGCGATCTCAGAGGTCGCATGTGATTCGCACCCGCACTGCAGGTTCCGATCACATGCGATCTCTGAGCAAAGCGAGTTCAGCCATACAGTTGTATGACTGAACCCGCATTGGATTCACACAGAAAATAGTGCAGGGACATGTTTTTCCCTACACTAGAATCGTATCACATGGGTGTTCTCACCTATGTGATCCGATTCCTGTGCGAGTTCACAGTTCGCGATCTGTGAACTAAACTGGGGGTGTCATTAACTGGGGGTGTCATTAATGACACCCACAGTGGTTCGCACAAGGCAGTGTGAACTGCCTGTGGGAGAGGAGCCATGCAGGAACTGGTGCTTGAATCACGCTGGTTCCCGCATCGCACTAGTGTGAACCCAGGGTAAGAGTTCCCTTCACTGGAACTAAGGGGCCAAGCCCAACCCCTGAAAAACAACCCCACACTTGCCATCCCAGGTGCTTCGCCATTCTTCTTGGACAAAGACCATGCATACCTGTCTTTGTAGCCACCATCTTGGACTTGTTTCTCCCAGTCATAGGCCAACTTAAAACATCCCATACCATAGGCCCACAAGAATGTCTACTCACACATATGCTTTCAGCACTTCAGTGCAATTACTTTTTCTTCAATGAATATATTGACATACTAGCAGATCTTTAGTGCAGAATATCATCAGCAATGACATTATCATGCATCAATCTTATCAGTGCAGATCACAATTACACATATTCAGCCATCTTCCCTATATCCTTCTTCAAGGAAGCACCAGAGATGGGACAATTCCCCCAATAATATGTTTGTCCTTGAGATCAAGGCCATTACACACCAAGCCAGAGGACCAAGCCAGAGGAGCTGTAGCCAAGAGTGCCAAGGTCCCTCCATCAGCATACTGCTACTTTCCCAATGTCCCCTCTCTAGTCCTGCCCAAGCTACAGTACCCACAGAAGAGGGTCAGGCAGTGTACATAAGGTGACTGAAGCTAGTCGCCACATGTTCTCTACCTCTCTCCCTGGAAGTTAAGCCCTGCCAAGGACTCTTTATGGTGGTTACAGCTCAGGATTACTTTTGGTGAACCAGGGATTTTTGGCTCCAATACCCTGACCTCCTGAGCTCCACCCAAACTAGTATTTATATATATATTGGCGCCAGGCTCACACCTGACATCATCTAAAGGAGGAGCACATCTTAAGGGGGCACTAACACCTGCCAATATATCCACAATGATAATTTTGAACCAAAATGTAGCGCTATTAGATAATGTGCAAACACTGCTATATAAACCAAATAATTTATTGTGACAACCTGTTGTGAATAATGGCACCCCCCCCCCCCCCCCCCCCAATATTAGTATGCAGTAATCATATGGCAATGAAATAACTGAAAAAATATAAATATATATCACAATAGTGTTTCAACCTAAATAAAAACACAGTGAGCAGGGGATGGTGCAGCCCCCTGGAGTGCACCCTGTATCATAAATGTATCAGAAACAGTTCCATCAACAGTCCCAATTCACCAATCGATAAAAGTTCATTTGTGCATATCCTCTTTGTAAACTTCTTGCATATAGGTAAGTAGCTATCCATATATGTGCAGTCTTCTTTAAGTGCATACAAACAATATGGTGCAAACACACCTGTGACTCCTCCACCAATAATACTTGCAGCTCACCTCTATCCACAGACCTATATGGATCATAAGTCATAAGCGCTTTGCCCTTTTTGTTGGGACCATTGTATGAAGTGGTTGCAGATGTAAAACGCTCAGTGGTTTGCACTCTCCAGTTTTAGTAAATTAACCCCTGAGAGTTTTAAATCTACAGCCACTATATACGTTGGTCCCAACAAACCTTTTTTTTTGTACTAACTATATTGCTATCACAAGGGATCAACAACATCCCTTGTGACAGCATGGGCCGTGACAGGTCCTCTTTATGGAGATATCTATTAGACCCCAAATCTCTCCTCTGGCCTCCCATGCAGCCAATCAGACACAATCAGTCTGATCGGCTGCTTTCCTGGCAGCTGGTGGCCAAGTAAACAAAGGGGCGGAACTGGAAGTGAGAAACTACTCGTCGCTCCCGGCTTCTAGGGTTACAGAGAGAGGGGAGCAACGTCAGTTCCTCTCTCTCTTTACAGGGCAGCCATCGCCGCCGGCCGCATCACTCACGTCCACCACAATGGGACCGGAGAGACCTGGAGAGACGACGACGGGAGGGCGGTGGGACCCCCTTCCGCCACCCACAGAAGTGATCGAGTGTCTAATTAGCCACTCAGATCACTTATGCAAAAAAGAGAATCGCCGGCTGAAAAGATCGATACCGGGATGATGCCTGTAGCTGCAGGCATCATCCCGGTATACCCACTGTAACCGCAGGACGTCCATGTAGGTACCTTGGGCGTCAAGTGGTTAAATAAATAAATAATAATTAATTAAATAATGAATTAGTTAATTCTTCTGGGTATACACCCTATAGTATAAAAAAGATGGCAGCTAACACCACATGCATTCAACCACCTGTGAAAAAATGCAAAACAATGTATATTTCATAAAAAACTACCAGCCTATACCTTTGGGAAAGCCCATTCGGCGCAACGTGTGAGGAAGAGACGGGCGAAGCTTGCAAATGCCGGAAGTTATCTGAGATATGCTGTTTGTTTGACCTCTGAAATGTGAGTGTATTTTACTTTGGAATAAATTAATATATGAGCGATCTACACCAAGGGTCTTGCCTCTTATGTTGTATATGATTGATAGCTCGCTGGGAGCTGTGGACTTTGAGTATCTAGCCAGTGGAAGCAGTGCCACTATACTATTGCAGCGCACTATTGACCTCTTCTTACTGGTGAGGTTTATTCAAGTAGGTGAGAGGCCACCTATAGGCGGGGTGAGGGGCACTGCGGTGTGTGTTTTTTGTTAAGCCAAGATCTGTTCTGGTGGATGGGATTGCACAGTCACGAAGATCAACTATATTGGATTTTCATGCATACGGTCAATGGCAACCATAAGGAAAAGCACTATTTGAGCCAGTTTTGAGACAGATAAACAGGCAAAAATCAATAAGAAGAATCATTGATCGATTTATTGTTGCCATAAGATGATTTTTTTATTTAAAAAACAATAAAAATTCTCCTTTGCATAGATGGTAGACAATCAGCTTGCTCACCACTATAATGATACCTTATGATGGTGGCCAATGGACCGGGCTGTTGATAGATTTGCTGTAGTGATGGAATCCTCATGCATCCCCTATAAAATCAACACAATCGGGGGAAAACCCCACTTTTGTGTGGAGCGGGAGACGATGTAGAGCCTCGACTGAGTCCCAGCAGTGAGCGGCAGCACAGCTAGCCAGCCGTGGGTGCAAACGGGGCCAGGAGACAGTCAAAGCAAGCCCCAATAGGAACCAGTGAGTGTGGGACTCCTGGGTCTGACGTCAAACACTCAGGGAGACCAGATTCAAATCGAGGCTTGGAGCTCAAGATGGTGGAGAGCAAGCCAAGGGAAGCAAGGAGAAAGCGTGGCTGTTGTCTTGATAACAAATATCGGGGCGTGGCCCTTCCTCAGGTCTTGTGAAATGATCAGCCAATGGGGGTTAAATAGGAATTGACTGCGGAAAGATTAACATTTTTAATGACAGGTTACATCCACTGCAGCAAAACCTCTACTATTAAACAGCATAATAAAACAAATTCATAATACAATTACTAGAAAATCACTGACTAAGATCTACATCAATACTAAACCATGAAGAAAGCTAATAATAATAAAGGAATTGGTAGACATAATTAATGTAGGTATAAAATAACTACCATTGAATAAAGGGGGGGGGATAAATAATAAATACAATTAAATGAAGGATATATGTATATGTACAGTTAAATGGTTGTATAGTAAAACCATGTAAACCAACAGAGGGTTATTATCTGCGACCAGACAAAATATAAGTGTTGTACAACAAAAATCAACAAACGATGATGCAGGGTCTAGATGAATAAAGAGAACCTTTCATTGTCAGTGAGGGAACCACTGTCATGGTTATGCAAAAGTTTTCTCTGTCAGCTTACCTGTCTCCATGTGTTCATCTCTAGAGACCAGCTGCCTCTCACCTGACTGGTTTTATAACCTCTCCTCTAAGCATTGCCCCATCCCAGGCCCTATCAAGGAACCCTATATTAACCTGTGCACTGCAAGCTAGTAGTGCTGATTAACCGTTGTGTGTTAGCTTTCGTGTGTACTTGCTGTGTTTCCTACGTCTGATTCCAGTTACCGACTTTGGCCTGTTCTTAACTATTCCTGTCTGCTCGTGACCCTGACCTTTGGCGTGTCCCCGACCATCCCTGTTTGCCTGTGACCCTGAACCTTGGCGTGAACTCTGTTGTCCTTGTCTGCTTGTGGCCCCGACCTTGGCTTGTTCCTTACTTTCCTTGTTGTTCCAGCCTGCTGCCTCCTTCCTCTTCTCCTGTAGTCTACCGTCAGCGTGAGCTGTGAGACCCTGGGGGCCGTGACCCGGAGCCAGACTGCAGCGCAGTCCATCCTCACCACTAGAGGCTCTGGTGAACACCTGCTGGCTCTTAGACTCTGCGCCCTGGGGAATCTATGCTCTAGCCCCCAGTGGTTCAGTCTGCAGCAGTCAGTCCTAGGGTCCACTACCTAGCGGTGCACTTCTGACTCCTACAGAGTGCATCTGTCACCTAGCCTCAAGGTGACCTGACAGTTTCGATCAGCCATGATGTGCCGCTATCCGCAGATGATCCGTTGCTGAGTGCACTTCTGACTCCTACAGAGTGCATCTGTCACCTAGCCTCAAGGTGACCTGACAGTTTTGATCAGCCATGATGTGCCGCTACCCGCAGATGATCCGTTGCAGGGCTTAGTTCGCAGACTTGAGACCCAGGAATCACATCAGACCCAAGTGATGCTATTTCTTCAGGATTTGGCATCCCATTTTTAACAGGTTCAGGCCTCATTAGGTCTCCTGGTTCAAGAACCTCAACCGCTATCTGCTGCTGCACCTATCGCACCAGTCGCAGCCACACATTCATTACAACTTCCAGCTCCAGCCCATTTCTCTGGGGACTCCAAGGCTTGCAGGGGGTTTCTTAGCCAGTGCACAATTCATTTTGAACTTCAGCCCCAAAACTTGGGGCTGAACTCGGGTGAAAGTAGCCTATATTACATCCCTCCTGTCCGGCGAGACGCTAGCTTGGGCTGCCCCTCTGTGGGAACTGAATGATCCAGTGGTTTCTAGCCTGTCTGATTTCTTGAAACTTTTTGGAATATCTTCGAGGAACCGGGTCGTGTCTCCTCAGCGGCTAGCGCTCTTTTACGTCTCCGTCAAGAGTCCGCTTCTGTGGGGCAGTATGCTCTTCAGTTCCGTATACTCACAGCTGAATTGAGCTATATTAATGAGGCCCTAGTTGCAACCTTTTTACATGGCCTCTCTGATAGAGTGAAGGATAAATTAGCAGGAAGATCCCTTCCTGCTGATCTGGATGGTGTCATCACCTTGTGTAACCAGATCGATATTCGCTTTCAGGAGAGGGCCCTGGAAAAAAGACACCAGCACTCCCCGTTCCTTAAGCAGCTTGAGATCCCAGTCCCTTCTCTTCGATCCGAGGAGCACCCCCTGCCCGCTGAGGAACCTATGCAGCTGGACTGGACCAAGTTGTTTCCTGAAGAATGCGCTAGGCGCAGAACTCTGGGCCTGTGCCTCTATTGTGGGGCCAAAGGTCATTTTCATGACACTTGTTCTCTTCATCCGGAAAAACGATCGGGGCTAATACATCTGGAAGGTGGAGTATTAGACCCTGAAGTATCACCTTCACCTTCTCGTCTTCTTTCTGTGTTCCTTCATGTCGGTGCTTTCTCTCGTTCGGTCTCGGCAAATCTGGATTCTGGAGCCGCTGGCAATTTCATGGATCGGGAAACTGCATCTTCCATGAGACCTACCCTTTTGCCCCTTTCAACGCCATTGGTGGTCTTGGCGATTGATGGCACTGTTCTCCCAGGGAGTCCTATCCGCTTCCAGACCCTCCCTGTTAAGATGTCGGTAGGGACTAGGGATGAGCTTCCAGTTCGAGTCGAACTCATGTTCGACTCGAACATCGGCTGTTCGCCAGTTCGCCGAACAGCGAACAATTTGGGGTGTTCGCGGCAAATTCGAATGCCGCGGAACACCCTTTAAAAGTCTATGGAAGAAATCAAAAGTGCTAATTTTAAAGGCTTATATGCATGGTATTGTCATAAAAAGTGTTTGGGGACCTGGGTCCTGCCCCAGGGGACATGGATCAATGCAAAAAAAAGTTTTAAAAATGGCCGTTTTTTAGGGAGCAGTGATTTTAATAATGACGTCACGGGGAATGCCACAGGGAAGTCCCCGTCAAGTCCCCATGGGCCAGAAGGGGGCGGGGTCACCAGGTGGCCCCGCCCCCCGTTATTTAAGAACCGTCAGAAGAGGAGAAGCGTCACACAGCGGGAGCCTCCCTCCATGCCATCATGGATGCGGAGTGGCCCGAGGAGAAGGAGATAAGAAGACGCCGCGGAGGAGATGCCGGACGAGAACACCGGAGGAAGAACCAGAAGAACCAGAAGAAGAAGAAGATGGAGGAAGAAACCGAAGGAAGATAGAAGGTAGAAGAAAGAAGATAGAAGATATAAGAAAGAAGAAGCATTTAAATAAGGGAATTGTCAAAAACTGTCTCTTGTTATTTTTAACATTTTTGACAGTTTTTTTGTGAAATGGTAGGGGTACTTTTGTACCCCTTACCATTTCACACAGGGGGGGAGAGCCGGGATCTGGGGGTCCCTTGTTAAAGGTGGCTTACAGATTCCGATAAGCCCCTCACCTGCAGACCCCCACAACCACCGGGCAAGGGTTGTGGGGATGAGGCCCTTGTCCCCATCAACATGGGGACAAGGTGTTTTGGGGGGCTACCCCAAAGCACCCTCCCAATGTTGAGGGCATGTGGCCTGGTACAGTTCAGGAGGCGGGGCGCTCTCTCGTCCCAACCTCTTTTCCTGTGGCCTGCCAGGTTGCGTGCTTGGATAAGGGTCTGGTATGGATTTTTGGGGGGACCCCACGCCGTTTTTTTTTTTATTATTTTGGCCGGGGTTCCCCTTAATATCCATACCAGACATGAAGGGCCCAGTATAGAATTTAGGGGGACCCCCCACGTCATTTTTTTTTTTTAATTTTGGTTGGGGTTCCCCTGTGGGGAATTCTCATGCCGTTTTTATCAATGAACTTTTATGTGTATTGTCAGATTGGCAATTCATTAATAGCCGCGAGTAGTTTTAAATGACTTTTTTTCCCTTTGAAATGTCATTTTGCTGTCAGACTGTTCTAAACACGGGAAACATGCGCCCCTTTACAGGCATACTATAGACAACCCCCAGGTACGAAATTTAAAGGGATATTACACTTTTATTATTTCACTTTAGGCATTAATAAAATCACTGCTCCCGAAAAAACGTCCGTTTTTAAAACTTTTTTTTGCACTGATCCTTGTCCCCTGGGGCAGGACCCAGGTCCCCAAACACTTTTTATGACAATAACTTGCATATAAGCCTTTAAAATTAGCACTTTTGATTATTCATGTACGTGTCCCATAGACTTTAACAGTGTTCGAACAAATTTTTTGCCTGTTCGCAAGTTCTGGTGCGAACCGAACAGGGGGGTGTTCGGCTCATCCCTAGTAGGGACACTCCACCAGGAGTGGATATCCTTCCTTGTCTTACCTAAGGCTTCATCTTCTATCATATTAGGTCTTCCTTGGTTACGGTTCCATTCTCCACACATTGACTGGACTGCTGGACGGATCCTGGTTTGGGGTTCCTCCTGTTCCTCTTCCTGCCTACTCAAGGTTACCACAAAAGAGAAACTTCCTGTTGCCACCATCCCAGTATCTTCTGCTCTTCCTGCTGCATATAGCGATTTCTGGAATGTCTCCTGCAATAGTCGGGCTGAGGAGCCCACCTGTGACCTTGAGCCGATCATTCACTCCAGTTTGCGTGGTCATTTACCTTTTCCTGTTCCTGGACCCCCTTGGACGCATACCCAGGCTGACTCATCTACCAGTTCCACAGTCTCTACGCCCTGTAATGCGATTCTGGTGGTCGCTGCACCTGGCAATGCTGTTCAGTCGGCCTCTGCACCAGTTCAGCCTATGCCCAGTGAAGTTATCCAGCTTGACTTCTGTGACACATCGCTTTCTAACCAACCTGGTCTCAGGGATCCACTGACTTCTGCCCAGTCTGATGATCCTGTGTTGGATGTCCAGCTCATCTTTAAGGATCTGGGGGACCCTGCTCAGACTCCTGATGGTCTTCTTATGCCTTGACCCATTCCTAAGAAGCCTTTAGCCCTCAATAAGTCCTCTCGTCCTCTCCCTACCTTGGTTTCGGTCTCTGAGGATAATCTTAAGTACGAGGTTAGTCAAGTTCTCGATTTCCCGGCGCCATAGAGGCATTCTTCAGTACCTCGTACATTGGGAAGGGTTTGGTCCTGAGGAGAGGTCTTGGATCACTGTATCTGAGATCTTTGCGCCTCGTCTGTTGAGGAGGTTTCATCTGGAGTTTCCCTTTAGGTCAGGGCCCAGGCAGAGGAGGGGGAGGCCTCATAAGAGGGGGGGGTACTGTCATGGTTATGCAATAGTTTTCTCTGTCAGCTTACCTGTCTCCATGTGTTCATCTCTAGAGACCAGCTGCCTCTCACCTGACTGGTTTTATAACCTCTCCTCTAAGCATGGCCCCACCCCAGGCCCTATCAGGGAACCCTATATTAACCTGTGCACTGCAAGCTAGTAGTGCTGATTAACCGTTGTGTGTTAGCTTTCGTGTGTACTTGCTGTGTTTCCTACGTCTGATTCCAGTTACCGACTTTGGCCTGTTCTTAACTATTCCTGTCTGCTCCTGACCCTGACCTTTGGCGTGTCCCCGACCATCCCTGTTTGCCTGTGACCCTGAACCTTGGCGTGAACTCTGTTGTCCTTGTCTGCTTGTGGCCCCGACCTTGGCTTGTCCCTTACTTTCCTTGTTGTTCCAGCCTGCTGCCTCCTTCCTCTTCTCCTGTAGTCTACCATCAGCGTGAGCTGTGAGACCCTGGGGGCTGAGACCTGGAGCCAGACTGCAGCGCAGTCCATCCTCACCACTAGAGGCTCTGGTGAACACCTGCTGGCTCTTAGACTCCGCGCCCTGGGGAATCTATGCTCTAGCTCCCAGTGGTTCAATCCGCAGCAGTCAGTCCTAGGGTCCACTACCTAGCGGTGCACTTCTGACTCCTACAGAGTGTATCTGTCACCTAGCCTCAAGGTGACCTGACAACCACTTGGAATACATTCAATGGCTACAACCTTTATACACTGGATGTTCTTGGCATGGTGACTTATTAAATGTTGGGGAACACAGTGTTCATGAAGGCCTTTCTATATGAACCGTCGGTGCTCACCCACTCGTTTCCATAGAGATGTCATTGTCCGGCCCACATAGAGCAGATGGCAAGGGCATATTTGTACTCGGAGTCTCGTTATGGATTGTTTTAGGAAGGGAAGAAGACACGGAACAATTGACCTGGGGTGTTCCGTGGTCAGTATGACTAAAAGGGGGCATACCCAAGTATAAAATTAACAGGAAAGTACAAGAAAAAAGGGGAAAGGGTGGGTGAGATACATGAGCCACCGTCGACAGGGAAGGAGGGACGGAGGGCAGGCTTTATGCAGCCCGACTCCTCCTACAATCATAGACCTGTGGTCAGCCTTACACTTGTACTCGGAGTCTCCTTATGGATTGTTTTAGGAAAGGAAGAAGACACGGAACAATTGACCTGGGGTGTGCCATGGTCAGTATGACTAAAAGGGGGCAAAAATAATGACAGGATGAGTGGAATTAAGCTAACAAAGATTTATTGCAAAACTGAAATGTAACATTTCATCAGTCAAATCCGGGATATATCTAGAAAAGCAAGATGACTTCCATCTACCTAATTTCTTGATCACATGAACTGGGACCCCTTGGCGAGAAGCTGTGGAGGCTGCCCCAATTCTGAAAGAATGGAAAGAATATGCCTTGGGGTCCAAACCCAAATTGGACAGTAGGGTGCGGCAATGATGCATAAACTGAGCTGTAGAGAGGGGAGCACTTGGTGAAGGCAATAGTGGACTGTCCCTAGGCCTGTCCACTGTTGCCCTCACAAGCTGGTCTAAGACCAAAACTGGGCACCGTGCATTGTTGGTCTTAAAAAATCTAATGTCGGTGCCAACTCCCAACTGCTGCTTCTTGCAAGTATGCAGACGTAACTGAAAGTAGTCGGGGTACCTGACTAGCTGATTGGCCAAAAGAACACTGGATCCTAACCCAGAATAAGTAAACTCCCCAGGCCTCAAGAAACCATAAAATGCCAGATACATGGCCTCCTTAAGCACTAAGCTAGGCAGCAACCCGAAGGGAAACCTGGCCAATAAATTGGACATACCCCGGAATATCTGCCCCGTGATGGGAAGCCTGCTAGCTACAGTAGGAGGGCTACTCTTCTGAATCCCTTTGAGGATAGCTTTAATGGGGTGTGCTGAAAAAATGGACAGCCATTAAGTTTTTCCAAGTCATTTGCTTCTGGTAAGCCCCCTAAGACCCTGGGTGGTGGCTTTTTCACTATTCTTACAATCTTCTACAACGTTGATGGACTTTGACATTATGGTCTCCTGTGGTGTTAATTCCATTTAGGACTTTTTGGACTTTTTGGTTTTTATATTTGAATCACTGTTCACACATTTTGGTGTTTATTCTTTACAGTTCTGTAAGACATATATACACCATACACAGTGTATTTTATCAATTCTGTATCAATATTGGATTGTATCGTGTTTTTTTGCATATTGGTTTATAGTTCTGTACACTATATATGCACTATATACAGTGCATTATAATATTTTTATACTAATATTTTATTACATTGTATGTCATTTATATGCACTTTTTTTAGGTTTAAGACACTATTTTATTTACCTTTTGAGTTTATAGCGCTACACTTTTTTACACTTTTAGATTTGTGTGATTTGCCTAGAAAATGAATGGGCCGGCCTAGCTTGTCACAAGGTGGATGGACTGGGGTCGGGAGTGCAGCGCCTGAACCCCTGGACGTCCCTGGTAGCGGGGGGTGTTCCGAATTGGGGCACCAGTAAGCAGTGTGACTGGATGATTGACAAGTAGCACAAACTGGTAATCTAAGCCCAGCGAAATGCCGGCAAAACAACTCCGTGTCAATGTTACTCCACACTGTCACCACTTGGAATTGAGCAAAACAGGCAGCGGCCTTGGCAAAAAATGAACAACGATAGTCATAAAAATTTGACCCCCCATACTTCTGACCTAACTCTACCACTGTGTAAAGGTAAAGGTCCAGCTCTTCCCTCCTGAGTGGATTCCCCAAGCAAATGACATCTCTGAACAAACTAAAGGCCAAGACAAACTCCGGGATAGAGAGTTTGCAGCTGAGCCTATGATCCCTGGTCTTAACTACCAAAGAAACATCACCGCAAGCGTATGACCTATTATCGGCAACATCGTGGGCAGCTATCAACAGTGATGCTAAATTAACATCTTTGCCCTCCATAATGTCCTTCCTGATGTTTATGGGAATAAAATGTGCCTGGGTAATGGGAGGAGCAGTCATACTACTACCAGGGCCTACAGGTACAGGGCTTGGTACCAAGGGGGTCCTGGGACCTGCAGATGTCCCTGGAGTGGTAGACAGTCCTGACACTGGATACGGCTGAGTTTTCAACACCTCCACCCCTGCACGCAATTCTTGGCAAGAAGAGGCCAGGGAACTGAGTTGACAGTCCAAAGTGTAACTTGCTCCGCACTAGAGCCTGAAGGACAGGGAAACAGTAACCTGAACAGCTCAGCCTTGCGCACTGAAGCCAGAATGAAATATAAAATACCCCTGTGCTGCAGTTCAGCCATGACTCTAGGGACAGTCCAGGTTCTCAGGGACGGTGTGCTACCATGTTCCGAAGCCCTAGCCAGAGAAGGAGGGATGGATGCAAAGTCCTCAATGTCCGCAGCCTGTGACATGACCTGCATAAAACCGAGAACAATGTCGTAAGCCAAGACAAATAACTCAACCGTACCCATCACCTACCTCAGACCAACCGGCTGCCCCTCCGCCCTCTTTTTTTTTTTTTCCGTGAAATGACAAAGGTACATTTGAACAGGACTGAAATGTGACAGCCTCTTGAATTTACCAGGCCAAGTTACCTGAGGCGTAATCAGGCAAATTAACAACAAGAACTCGGGCCTTTGAAACCTTAAAAACGTGTCAGGCTACCGATGTGAATAGAGAAATTAGCATAGCGTGAGTCGTATGAGGAGACTTGCCACCATTCAATTCAATTAGAAACTACCATCTCAATCTGTACGTACCTATAAACGTGATAGGTAGTGCTGCAGTGGTAATGCCATGACCTAATCGTGAAGATGTGATGCTAACATGAATGTGATAACAGAAATTACTTGAGAACCAAAGGCCTGGAAGTATGTGTAGAAAGACTAACATGTCTGCTTCATGACCACCTGAGGCCTAGCAGGCCACCCCACGTGAATTCAAGCCTGAGGAGCCTGAAAGGTGCCCAGCCAAATGACAAAAGTAGTAAAATGTGTCTGCGTGAGAAAATCTAACCGTAAGCAGCGTAGAATGGATGAGGAGACTTGCCACTGTACATGCCAATTAAAAACGATCACCTCAATCCGTTGGCACCTATAGGCGTGATGGGTGAATGCTACAGCGGTGTATGGCCGTGAGACTCAAGGTGTAAGAATGTACAAAATGTACCGTGAAATGGGAAATAGAAAACCAACCTGGAATGAACTGAACCGGGAAGAAAACAAGACAAAAATAAACTCAGAGAATCTGTTGAAATGAAGTAACACCACTATGGAAAGAAAACAAACACAAAGCTACCACTTAGAAACAACGCGTATGTACTGAGTCGGGTTCGAGAATGAAAATAACCACCCCTGAAAATCCGTCATGAGGAAACAAACGATACCTACCTGAAAAGTGTCTGAAACTGCAAAATAACACTTTGAGTCCTGTTGATGTGTAGAAAACCAACTATGGAAAAGGGACATAAGCATACAAAACTACGAACACGTGTGATGTGAATGCGATTAATCTAGGAGCAGGATTCCTCTACTCTATGTATGCCATGAAGACATGCATGCTCATTGACCCCCTGACTCGGGGAATGGGGTGCCCTGCTGGCTGTAGTATGGAATGTAATCATGCTGAAACATGGAGGAGTGAGACCCAGTGTCAATGATGGAGCCAAGTGAAACATGAAACATTCCCCCTGAAATGAAAAACACTCCCCCTGAAAAATGAAGCCACCCCTGTGGCAGCAGCAGCTGAGCCCCCCCCCCCCCCCCCCCAGCACCTGCACAGCCCTGGCCAAGCCGATCGGCATCTGTGCTCTAAGAAACCTCCCCAACAATAAAACCTACCTGAACAGTCCCCCCAAGCCCCTGTAACAGGGTGCTGCTGCTGGAACCCCAGGGAAACAACAATACCTACCTGAGTGGATGGGCAGTGGTATGTGAGCGTATGCTAACAAAGTGAGCCGTGGCAGCAAAAATTTAAGTTTTAAAGTTGATGGCAGTGATGTACAGGTGCTGCTGCTATTTTATCATGAGCCATTTGTATTAACTTCTGCTGGATATCCTTTTTTGCAGGAACTTATTTTTGAAAGACACTTTGTAACTCATATTCTTCATTATTGGTACAGTTTCTATTCAGCCTTTGAAACTGTCCACTCGGAATGTTTTTTGTTCCAAGATGGATGGTGGCAACTAGTATAATGTAAATACGACTTGCCACTGGTAGATTTACAATATTTTTTAGTGCAAAATGTACCCGCCTGACGTCACACCCCCTTGCTTTGACTGTGTCCTGGCCCCATTTCCACCCACGGCTGGCTAGCTGTGCTGCCACTCTCCGCTGGATACTATCAGGGACTCGGTTGAGGCGCTACTTCGTCTCCCGGTCCACACAAAAGTTGGGTTTTCCTCCCCTGTCCCCGTTTGTAGTAGGATTTCATAGGGGATGCATGAGGATTCCATCACTGCAGCAAATCTATCAACAAACCGGTCCATTGGCCTCCGCAATAATGTACCATTATAGTGGTGAGCAAGCTGATTGGTCTACCATCTATGCAAAGGAGAATTTTAATTATTTTTTTTAATAAAAAAATCATCATCTATGGGCAACAATAAATCGGTAAATGGTTCTTCTTATTTGATTTTTGCCCGTTTATCTGTCCGCACAAGGTTGGCACTTTTCCTTACGGTTGCCATTGATTGTATGCACTTTTATCACATCTCTCCTGGTGTGTTTATCCATATAGCTGCTTATTGGGCACAAGTAGGACATAGAGAATTACTCCCATTGTTACAAATGTCCCAGTTTTCTGGCTCCAGACTTTTTTTTTGCTGTTTTCATTGGATTTTCATAGACTTTTTTCCATGGACTGATGTTTATTATTCTTTTATGACTTATATACTGTACATTTTTTCACATAATTTGCTGTGTGTTATCTATCTCATGGTCATTTGTATATTGTTTTTACTGTAAGCACTATAGTCAGATACACTTATATACCATAATTTTCACTCCATAAGACGCACTCCCCCCTCCAAAAAAAAAACCGGGGGGGGGGGGGATTTCTGTGCATCTTATGGAGCGAATATTGACCCCCTCCCTCCTCCCGCGAGGCGCTGGGCGATCTTCTGGATAGACCTGTCACTCATGGCAGACTGAGCGGCCGCAGTGGCCGTAATCCATTCTAGCTGCTCTGTCTTCTATCTGAGTGACATGCGGATGTGATGACGTCCTCGCCAGGGAATGCCAGTCTGTGCGAGGTGGAGGACTGTAACAAAGTCCCGTCTCCTAGATAGATGGAACACTGATCCGATGATACATTGAATCAGTATGACGTGTATCATAGGAGGCAGGACTTTGTTACAGTGGGTGCCGGGATATGCATTTCATGGTGCTGCATTTCATGGGCACTTGCAATGCTGCATTTCATTGGTACAGGTCAGGCTGCATTGCATGGGACTGGTCAAGCTGCATTTAATTGGCACTGGTAAGGCTGCATTTAATTGGCACTGGTAAGGCTGTATTTCATGGGCACTGGTAAGGCTGCATTTAATTGGCACTGGTAAGGCTGCATTTAATTGGCACTGGTAAGGCTGTATTTCATGGGCACTGGTAAGGCTGCATCTAATTGGCACTGGTCAGGCTGCATTTAATTGGCACTGGTCAGGCTGCATTTAATTGGCACTGGTAAGGCTGCATTTCATAGGCACTGGTAAATATTTTAGTACACCATTTGGTTCAAAATATTTTTTTTTCTTGTTTTCCTCCTCTAAAGCCACGTACACACGAGCGGAATGTCTGACAGAAAAAGTGCGACGGAGTCTTTTCATCATCTATTCTGATCGTGTGTAGGCCTCATCTGACTTTTTTTTGAAAATTCTGACAGACCTAGAAATGGAACATGTTCTAAATATTTCCGACGGAACCAATTCCTATCGGGAAAACCGCTCATCTGTATGCTATTCCGATGGACCAAAAACG
This sequence comes from Aquarana catesbeiana, assembly GCF_042186555.1. NCBI lineage: Eukaryota > Metazoa > Chordata > Amphibia > Anura > Ranidae > Aquarana > Aquarana catesbeiana. The sequence goes on from NC_133324.1 coordinate 916,583,010, forward strand.
ACGCATGCTCTGAAGCAAGTACGAGACGGAAGCTATTGGCTACTAACTATTGAACTTCCTTTTTCTAGTCCCGTCGTATGTGTTGTACATCACCGCGTTCTGGACGGTCGGACTTTGGTCAGACTTTGGTTTGACCATGTGTAGGCAAGACCGCTTGAATGGAATTCCGTCTGAGTTCCTTCGATGAAACCGTCGGAGTCTATTCCGACGGCAAAACCGGTCATGTGTACGCGGCATAAAACCTAGGAGCATCTTATGGAGTGAAAAATATGGTATATTTATATATATGTTTACTATATATTTTTTTTCTTTACATGTGAGAGGTGAGCACTGCACTTTTTTAATGAAATATATCCACAGTGATATACCTGTATGCAGGGGCGTTGCTAGGTCTGTAAAAGATCTGGGGCTATGATGTCATCTCGCTGCTCCCCGCCGCACCTCCGACATTGAAGCAAGGGGGTCTGGCTGCAGAGTAGAGCTCCACCGATGACAGGAAGCACGTGACTTCCACTCCACTGCGCTGTAAGGGAGGAAGAGCACTGATGTGTGGCGGGCAGTGAGAGATGATGTCATATCTCTGTACCTCGCTCCCACATTGAAGAGGCCCGGCTGTGAAGAGCGCTAATGTGGAGCGGTTGGAGAGAGATGATGTCATCTCTGCTCGTCTGCCCGCTCGCTTCTCTCCTCTCCTCTCCTCCACCCCTCTCATGCAGCCAGCCTGCCCACCGCAGCCACAGCCGCAGCCCGCTGGTTAGACAGGGACCTTGCGGCAAGAGACTCGGGGCTACGGCCCCCAGATTCAGGGCTATAGCCCCAATAGCCACCCCCTAGCGACTCCTCTTCCTGTATGTCTGTACATAATATTAAAGTTTAATAAAGTTAATGTATAGCTGGACAGCTTTTAAATACTGTTGGTAACCGCCAGCCTCTGCGAATGTGTCCCATAGAAAATACTGCCATGTATGTTGTCCTGTGCTGAGCCATGCATACTGAACTGTTCACCCCCTAATCCTGACCAGCCAAGTGGTCTCCCTAAAATCCATACCAGACCCTCCTTAAGGATAAGGGTTTTATGTACTTTTTTCGGGGAACCCCAGGCCGTTCTTGTCTTGTTATTTTTTTCTTTTTTTGTATGTGGGTTGCCCCCTTACCAGACCCCATGTAGAATAAGGGTATGGTAAACTGCAGGGGCGTAACTAGAAATAGCAGGGCCCCATAGCAAAATGTTGTATGGGGCCCCCCTGCAAACAGTCACCCCCCACAGCTGCCCTAGTGTCAATGCAGCGTGACCTGTGCCACATACAGCGTGACCTGTGCCCAATGCAGCGTGACCTGTGCCCAATACAGCGTGACCTGTGCCCAATACAGCGTGACCTGTGCCCCATACAGCATGACCTGTGCCCAATGCAGCGTGACCTGTGCCCAGTACAGCGTGACCTGTGCCCAATGCAGCGTGACCTGTGCCCAATACAGCGTGACCTGTGCCCCATACAGCGTGACCTGTGCCCAATACAGCCTGGTCTGCCTGTGCCCCATACAGCCCCACCTATGCAGAGGAAGAGGCAAGCCACCCGGATCAGCAGAGAGCGGGATTGCCCGCTGTAATAGCTTTCATTTGAATTTCCTGTCTTCCCGGGGCTCATCGTCACATAGCCCCACCTCTTGGCCCGACGCCTTTGATGACATTACATGTCCCACATTGGATCGGCGTTCTGTCTATCAAAGGCACCGGGCCAAAAGGTGGAGCTATGTAAATGAAAGCTCTTACATCGGACAATTCAGCTCTCTGCTGATACGGACAGCTCGCCTCTTCCTTTCCTCTCTCTTCCCCTGGCTGGGAAAATGTGCCGGCGGTGCTCTTATCCTCACTGGGCCCCACTCGGCTGCGGGCCCCATAGCGCCCGCATGGGTCGCTATGGTGGTAGTTACGCCCCTGGTAAACTGGTAAACAGGAAATGGCTGCAAAGAGGCTGCAGGAGATCAGCAGTAGAAGTACTTTATTAAAAAATGTATGGTGGTTGTTTCTAACACACCATGCATATATCTAATAAATAAATAAAATGGTTAACATTTACTTTAATTGCATGGCAGGATTAGCATTGTGAGTATTTGTTCTGTATGACTGTATCTTATGCTATCCTTCATGCTGAAAAATTCTCATTACTTATTGCAGCTATATAAAAATAACAGGAAGATTGCATTTCATCTATGTTATTATTAAGCTGCAACTAAAGTAGATCAATCTAAACCAAGCAAATGTGTATTTTAAAGGGATTGCTCCAATTTGCTTGATGCAAACATCTGAATTCAGCTGTGATTTTTGATCCAAGTCATTCTTCCTTATTTTTGTTACAAAAAAAAGCCACATGGAGATTGATGGTTGTGTTTGCAAGCACATCCATTCCTTGTGATGGAAACAGATAGATCTGAGAAGAAGCCACAGGGAGGCTCAGCAAGGTGTCCGATGATGTCTTCCGAAATTCATAGATGGTTTTGTGCAAAATCCCAGCAAATATTGTACTGCTGATAAATGTGGGTCCATGATCTGCTGCTCTGCATTATCCTCAAAAGGAGATAAGTCAGTGAAAAGCCTCAGATGGAAGCAGGCATTCTCCAACTCTTAGGCCCCTTTCACACAATCGGACCGTTCAGGTCCGCCTGTCAGTTTTTACGGTGGACCTGAACGGGCGATCCATGTTAGCCTATGTGAGCGTCGGATGTTAGCGGAGACATGTCCACTGACATCGGACCCCGTCCGATCCGCTAAAAGCAGACGGATGGCCCTACGTCCAGGTCCGTCGCTGGCGGATCGGATCGGGTGAGATCTGATGAAAACGGACATGCTGTCCGTTTTCGTCCGATCCCTCCACAGGCGGCAGCGGCACCTGACAAGCCCCTCCCCGCTCAGTGAGCAGAGAGGGACCTGTCATCCGCCGGCTCAGCGGAGATCAACGGACTGATCTCCCGCTGAGCCGGCGGACCGAGGCGGGCTCCGTGGAAACGGGGTCCACCTCATGTGAAAGGGGCCTTAAGCCTCGTACACACGATCGGATTGTTGGTCAACAAAACCGTGGAATTTTGTCCGAAGGGCATTGGCCCAAACTTGTCTTGCATACATACGGTCACACAATTGTTGGCCAACAATTACGAACATAGTGATGTACTACGTGGTTTTTCAGCTCTTTAGCGCCACCCTTTGGGCTCCATCTGCTAATTTCATGTTAGTAGAAGTTTGGTGAGTGTTGCTTTGCACTTTTCAGTTAGTTTATGAATGGCCATTCGTCAACCAGCCAAGTTCCGGAATCGGAGGAGATAATGTGTTATTTATTATTGGCCTTGGAGTTGTTGCTTTGACTTTATTTTTTGGTTGAATAATGATTTGATTTGGTATATTTTCTATATTTTTGGATGCATAGAATGCACTTTTTGGTTAAGTTCTATTGGCAGTTAGCATGTCTGAGTTTATTTGTTTTCTTTTTTAATGCACAATAAAAAAATTGTGTAGAATAATACTTGGCTATGTGTTTTACTTCAAATGACAATTTGGGAGTAGGCAGTTACATTTAAAAAAATGCAAAGTAAAATTGACAAGGGACACCAACATAGTTGTATCTTTGATCTTAAAAACTACAGGATAATGGTGTTGTGGTAATTTGCCCAAATAAAAAAAAGAAAAGCATAATAATATTATTCTTGATATCACTAGAAAAAAAAGCCTTTGAAAATGTGTTTGCAATAACTCCATCAGTATCACCAGCAAAGCAGCTTCATTATTATCCCATTAAAGAAGAAGAGAATTGTGCGCTGCATTTGGAGATTTCATTATTTGCCGCGTCACGAATGTTAATTCTCCATTACAAACGCTAGTTTACTAGACCGACCGCTTCTGGCTTGTCCTTGCTTCCGAGCATGCGGGGCGCTCAGCGCTAAGGCCCACCCACCAAGAGGCCCCATATTTCCATGCTGTCAGTGCCAAGAGGTTAATCTGGTTGAAAAAAGATACTAGTCCATCCAGTTCAGAGAAAGAGGCATTGCTGCTTCGCATTGTGTAGCCATGCCTGCTCCATGCCGTCCGGCATCTGATGCCATCAGCCATGTTCCCATGCTGTCAGATTTGCTCCTGTGCTGATGTATCCTCTGGGTTTGAGCTCGTACATCTGCTAACACTGGCGGTGTTGCGTCCATCTGCTTCAGACGGCCCAGGACCTCATGGATGACAGCTTTTAAAGAGTAACTCCACTTTTGTTGAGAAAAAAACATTCCCCTCTGGGTGATCTATGTACGTTGCAAGGATTTTCACAAATGTTGTAGATTCCTATCTTTTGTTACTCTGAAGAAATCCCTGTGTGTTTGTCTGTGCCCATGTGCTCATGGGAGTGGTTTCTCAATTATCAACCAGCTGCTGCACCTACAGGGCTGTAATGAGGAAAGCTGCTGGGCCTGTATCCTTTTAGACGTGATTTCCTATTGGGAGTATCTCACCAAAAATGAAATTTTTGTTGCAGGGGATGCCAGAAATCTGACTTGTATCTTAGTGCAGACTTCTGGGAAAATCAGTGAGTCAATAACACAAGCAGGAAATGATGTTTCTGGGGGGTGGTCAGTACACTTTCTGTGTACGAAACATCTCCAGGTAGCCATAATTCATTGCATTTTACAGAAAATTACAGCGGCTGCAGATTGAAGAGGAAAGGTCATTTTTAATAACATTACAATATGACTTGTGTCACAATTGTAAACGCTATATTATTTTTTTTTATTCACTATTTATTTTCCACGAAAGTGGAGTTACCCTTTAAGCTTGATATGTGCTTTTATTCCTACTTCATGTGAGTGACTAATTAGCATTTTTGTTACTAATAAATTATTTAATCTGCTCAACTTAAAAGTGTCCTCTTGTTTTTGCTTTACATTCTCTTACTCTGAAGCTGTGTATTGGTTCTGTAGCACTGACATTAAGGCCTCATGCCCCAGGGGCCTTATAAAAAAAGGAGCTGTAAAGCTAGTACCGACACCAGGAAAAAAAGCAGCATTAAAAACGCGATTTTTCAGCCTTTGGCAATGGCGTCAATGCGCGTTGGCCGCGCTAGCTTTTAACAGCGTTTCTCTGCCTCTATTCAAAATCAATGGTTCACTATGGAGCCCATTGATTTGAATAGAAGTCACACCACAAGTCAGATCCTGATGATCCAACTTGTGGTACGACTTGTGTGCTGAGGATCTTGAATGGGAATCCCCCGCCAAAATGAAAATAAAAAATTGGCGTGGGATTCCCCCCGGACGATTCCAGACCCTCCGTTCTGGTATGGATTTTAAGGGGAACCCCGACACAAAAAAATGGTGTGGGGGGTCCCCCCAAGATCCATACCGGACCCTTATCCGAGCATGCAGCCCGGCAGGCCAGGAAAGGGGGTGGGGACGAGCGAGCGCCCCCCCCCTCCTGGACCATACCAGGCCACATGCCCTCAACATGGAGGGGTGGGTGCTTTGGGGCAGGGGGGCCCTGCGCCCCCCACCCCAAAGCACCTTGTCCCCCATGTTGATGAGGACAAGGGACCCCATGTTGATGAGGACAAGTTGCCCTGCCCATTGACATGGGGTGGGCAACCCGCTGACCTCATCCAGAGGCCCCGCTCCCTTGTAACATTACCGCCTGGGGCATGATGGGGGTGGTGACTTCATAAGGAGACGGGCTCCCTGTTGTCAGCGGGTGGCCCCGCCCCATGCCAATATAAGTCATGGCACACGGCGGACCAAGCATTACATTGGGAGATCGGGTTGAGTCAACATCGGTAGGAGAACAGTGGGAGAAGACCCGGCAAAAGAGCGAGAAGACCCAGCAAAAGAGTGATAAGACAGCGGAGAGAAGACCCGGTGGAAGAGGAGAAGACAACGGAGAGAGGAGACCGGCAGAAGAGGGAGAAGACGGTTGAGAGAGGAGATGAACCAAAGAGGGAGAAGACCCGGCAGAGGGAGAAGACATCGCCGGAGGAGGAAGAAGAGCCGGAGAGTGGAGAAGAAATCAGAAGAGACGCCGGAGCTGCCTTAATAAAATACTTTAAAAACCTGTGTACTGTGTTTATTTTTGACATTTTTTTGGGTGCATGGGTAGGGGTACAATGTACCCCATACTCATTCACATAGGGTGGTGGGCCGGGATCTGGGGGCCCCCTTGTTAAAGGAGGCTTCCAGATTCCAATAAGCCCCCACCCACAGACCCTGACTTCTATTTAAATCAGTGGGCTCCCATAAGGCAGAGGAATGCCTGAGGAGGCTTAACGCACTATATACTGCGTTAAACCCGAGTTTAACAGCTTTTACCGGCATCTGGCATTTTTACAGCTCTAGCGCTGGAGCCTCAGAACGCACTGGTCCTGGTTTTTTATAAAAATGCCAATGCCACTTACAGCCCCTTAACATCTGTGTGGGGATAGGGCCATATAATAACATGGAGAGGTGATTTTAAGCTGTAAAAAACGCTCCTAAAGGCGGCTGTAAAAACGCTTGTGGGCATGAGGCCTAAAGAGGAGTTCTGCCCCCCCCCATGAAAAATTAAAAGTCAGCAGCTACAAATACTGTAGCTGCTGGATTTTAATATTAGGACACTTACCTGTCCTGGACTCCAGCGATGTTGGCACAGCAACCGATGTTCAGATCGGCTGTCGGTTGCTTACGCCGCCATTCTTGGTAAGGGAAGCCGGCAGTGAAACCTTTCAGCTTCACAGCCAGCTCCCTACTGTGCATGCGCAAAGCAGGGACATGCGGTGAGGTGAGTGGCTGGTCAGGCACTGGCTAGTATCAGAGCCAGATACACACAGGTTACATACGCCACGAACGTTAGAGCGAGAACAATAATTCTAGCACTAGACCTCCTCTGTAACTCTAAACATGTAACCTGTAAAACATTTTAAAGCGTCACCTATGGAGATTTATAAGTACTGAAGTTTGGCTCTATTCCACAAGTGTGTGCAATTTTAAAGCATGACATGTTAGGTATCTATTTACTCGGCGTAACATAATCTTTCACATTATACAAAAATATCGGGCTAACTTTAGTGTTTTGTTTTTTTTATTCATGAAACAGTTTTTTTCACACAAAAAACGTGTTTAACCACTTGACCACTGGGCACTTAAACCCCCTTCCTAACCAGACCAATTTTCAGCTTTCGGTGCTCTCACACTTTGAATGACAATTACTCAGTCATACAATACTGTACCCATATGAAATTTTTGTCCTTTTTTTCACACAAATAGAGCTTTCTTTTGGGGGTATTTAATCACCGTTGGGTTTTTTATTTTTTGCGCTATAAAAGAAAAAAGACTGAAAATTTGGTAAAAAAATGAATTTTTCTTTGTGTCTGTTATAAAATTTAGCAAATTAGTAATTTTTCTTTGTAAATTTTGGCCAAAATTTATACTGCTACATATCTTTGGTAAAAATAAGTACAACTTGGTGTATATTATTTGGTCTTTGTGAATGTTAGAGAGTCCAAATGCTATGGTGCCAATATCTGAAAATTGATCACACCTGAAGTACTGACGGCCTATCTAATTTCTTGAGACCCTAACATGCCAGAAAAGTACAAATACCCCCCAAATGACCCCTATTTGGAAAGAAGACATTCCAAGGTATTTAGAAAGATGCATGGTGAGTTTTTTTGAAATTGTCATCTTTTCCACAATTCTTTGCAAAATCAAGATTTTTTTTTTTCTTTTTTTTTTTTCACAAAATTGTCATATTAGCAGGTTATTTCTCACACACAGCATATGCATACCACAAATTACACCCCAAAACACATTCTGCTATTACTCCCGAGTATGGCGATACCACATGTGTGAGACTTTTACACAGCGTGGCCACATACAGAGGCCCAACATGCACGGAGCACCTCCAGGCGTTCTGGAGCACCCAGGCCAATTCTTATATTTCTCTCCTACATGTAAAAATAATAATTTATTTGCTAGAAAATTACATAGAACCCCAAAACATTATATATATTTTTTTTAGCAAAGACCCTAGAGAATACAATGGCAGTTGTTGCAACTTTTTATCTCGCACCGTATTTGCGCAGCAATTTTTCGAACGCTTTTTTTTGGAAAAAAACAGTTTTGTGCTTTAAAAAAAAATAAAACAGTAAAGTTAGCCCAATGTTTTGCATAATGTGAAAGATGAAGTTACGCCGAGTAAATAGATACCTAACATGTCACCCTTCAAAATTGCACACTCTTGTGGAATGGTGCCAAACGTCGCTACTTAAAAATCTCCATAGGTGACGCTTTAAAATTTTTTACTGGTTACATGTTTGAGTTACAGAGGAGGTCTAGGGCCAAAATTATTGCTCTCGCTCTAACGTTCGCAGTGATACCTCACATGTGTGGTTTGATCACCGTTTTCATATGTGGGCGGGACTTACGTATGTGTTCGCTTCTGTCTGCATGTGAGCACACGAATGTGGGCGCTTTAAACATTTTTTTTTTTTTTTTTATTGTTTATTTTACTTTATTTATTTTAGTTTGACACTTTTTCCCCCCCCAAAAAATTTTTGATCACTTTTATTTCTATTACAAGGAATGTAAACATCCTTGTAATAGGAATATGGCATGACAGGTCCTCTTTACAGTGACATATGGGGTCAATAAGACCCCACATCTCACCTCTAGGCTGGGAAGCCTGAAATTAAAAAAAAAAAAAAAAACGATCTTGGCTTCGATCGTAGCGGTGAGTCGGTAGAAGCACCGGAGGGTGGCGGGAAGGGGGGGCGTCCCCTCTCGCCTCCCGTAAGAACGATCAAGCAGTGTAACAGCCACTATGATCATTCTTATGGTGTAGGGAATCGCCGGCTGAAAAAGCTGATATCTGAATGATGCCTGTAGCTGCACCCATCATTCAGATATCCCCGCTCAAAGTCAAGGACGTTGTATGACTGTGGGCGGGAACTGGTTAAAAATTGCGGGGTATTGCAGAGTATTGCGGAGTAGTGCAGGGTATATTGCTGGGTATATTGCAGAGTATTGCGGGGTATAATGCAGAGTATTGCGGGGTATAATGCAGAGTATTGCGGGGTATAATGCAGAGTATTGCGGGGTATTTATGCAGAGTATTGCGGGGTATTTATGCAGAGTATTGCGGGGTATAATGCAGAGTATTGCGGGGTATTTATGCAGAGTATTGCGGGGTATTTATGCAGAGTATTGCGGGGTATAATGCAGAGTATTGCGGGGTATAATGCAGAGTATTGCGGGGTATAATGCAGAGTATTGCGGGGTATAATGCAGAGTATTGCGGGGTATTTATGCAGAGTATTGCGGGGTATAATGCAGAGTATTGCGGGGTATAATGCAGAGTATTGCGGGGTATAATGCAGAGTATTGCGGGGTATAATGCAGAGTATTGCGGGGTATTTATGCAGAGTATTGCGGGGTATAATGCAGAGTATTGCGGGGTATTTATGCAGAGTATTGCGGGGTATTTATGCAGAGTATTGCGGGGTATAATGCAGAGTATTGCGGGGTATAATGCAGAGTATTGCGGGGTATAATGCAGAGTATTGCGGGGTATAATGCAGAGTATTGCGGGGTATAATGCAGAGTATTGCGGGGTATTTATGCAGAGTATTGCGGGGTATTACGCAGAGTATTGCGGGGTATTACGCAGAGTATTGCGGGGTATAATGCAGAGTATTGCGGGGTATAATGCAGAGTATTGCGGGGTATAATGCAGAGTATTGCGGGGTATTTATGCAGAGTATTGCGGGGTATTTATGCAGAGTATTGCGGGGTATTACGCAGAGTATTGCGGGGTATTACGCAGAGTATTGCGGGGTATAATGCAGAGTATTGCGGGGTATAATGCAGAGTATTGCGGGGTATAATGCAGAGTATTGCGGGGTATAATGCAGAGTATTGCGGGGTATAATGCAGAGTATTGCGGGGTATTTATGCAGAGTATTGCGGGGTATTTATGCAGAGTATTGCGGGGTATTACGCAGAGTATTGCGGGGTATTACGCAGAGTATTGCGGGGTATTACGCAGAGTATTGCGGGGATGGCTGAGCATGGAGGGATGGATGGATGTGACTGCAATTGTCACTGAGCACCGCTGTGAGCACTACACATACAGCCCACAGCGGTGCTGCCATCCGATCCCTCCCCCTCTCCCCTCACATTGTACCGATCGGTACAGAGAGGGGAGGGAGGAACCGGCGTCATGACATGACGCCGGTCTGTTGACATGTGATCGCTCCGTCATTTGACGGAGCGATCACATGGTAAACGGCCGCGATTAGCGGCCGTTTACCGTGATCCGTGATGCGCCGGGTCCTCTGGACCCGGCGGTCACGGAAGTTCTCGGGTGCGCGCCCCAGGGGGCGCGCGAGAGCAGTATTCTGGGAGGACGTCCCAGGGACGTCCACCCAGAACTAGCCGACCGCGCTGTAGACGTCTTTCGACTATGGCCCGGTCGGCAAGTGGTTAAAAAAAGTTGCTGCGCAAATACCGTGTGACATAAAAAGTTGCAACAACCACCATTATATTCCCTAGGGTGTCTGCTAAAACAATATATATAATATTTAGGGGTTCTGAGTAATTTTCTAGCAAAAAAATGATGATTTTTACATGTAGGAGAGAAGTGTCAGAATTGGCCTGGGTGGCAAGGGGCTGCATAAAATGTGATCACAGGCAAAAAAATACTAAAAGCAATGTGGGGAGCAGGACCAACGCGTTTCGGCCTAATGGCCTTCAACTGGGGCAGCTTTCAAACCCTTGCGTCGAGCAGACACACATAGGCGGCTTCACTGAAGTCGACTTTCTTCTGTGGGGCCGCATATGTGCGTACCTGTGTTTGCACTCTATATCGCACTCGAGCAAAAAGACTGAGCTGTCACTGACAACTACAGGTCTGGTAGTGACAATGAGAAGCTGGGAGGATTGGCTTTTGATCACATGATTGACATGATTGGCCATCACAGTGATCAGTAACTGTACAGCCCACCCCTGAACTTTTTCTCTTCTTAAATGGAAAAATTATACATTTTATCTATTTCCCCATTCTAGAGGAGAATAATTTAAACAGAAAAGTTTGTGTAAAAAAAGAAATAAATAATAAGTAATAAAGTTAACCACTTGACCTCTGGAAGATTTGACCCCTTTCAAGACTAGAGCTTTTTTGCTCTTCAGCACTGCGCAACTTTAACTGGCAATTGCTCGGTCATACAACACTGTACCCCAATGAAATGATCATATAATACGATATCATTTGTTTAAAACAAATAGAACTTTCTTTTGGTGGTATTTGATCATCACCACTGTTTTTTTTTTTTTTTTGCGCTATAAACAGGAAAAGACCAAAAATTTTGAAAAACGATATTTTCTACTTTTTGTTATAAAAAATACCCAATAAAATCAGAAATTTAGACCAAAATGTATTCTATGTGTCTTTGGTAAAAAAAAAAAAAAGTGTATATTAATTGGTTTGTGTGAAAGTTATAGCATCTACAAACTATGGTATATATACTGGAATTTACACACCTTTTACTTTCTGGCTGCCTATCACATTTCTTGAGGTGCTAAAATGCCAGGGCAGTACAAACACCCCCAAAAATGATCCCTTTTTGAAAAGTATACTCCTAAAGGTATTTGCTGAAAGGCATGTTGAGTGCATGGAAGATTTTATTTTTTTGCCACAACTTTTGCCACAAAGTTTTGCCACAACTTTTTGAAAAAAATTTTTTTTTTTTTTTTTTTTACACACAATGTTGTCCATTTAACCACCTCATTACAGGGCCCTTACACCCCCTTCCTGCCCAAGCCATTTTTCAGCTTTCAGCGCTTTTACATTTTGAATGACAATTGCATGGTCATGATACACTGTAACCATATTTAGTTTTTCTTAATTTCTCTCAGTAAATTTTGTAAATAAGTAATTTTTTTCTCCTTCACCTTTTTGTACCAGTGTCTGACTCTGCAGGAAACTAAATACGGTGTCATCATTTGGCCGTTGAAGTCCACCCTTCCCATGTTAAGGTTGTAGTCATAGACACAGAGGGGCTTCTCAACAACACCAGATACCGTGCTTATTTGGACCGCCGTGTTTGCCTGAACGTAAGACATGACGAAAACATCCTGTTTATCCTTCCACTTCACTGTGAGCAATTCATTATTTCTCAAGGAGGCTTTCTCCCCCTGTCTAAGCTGGGTGTCAACAAGCCGTTGGAGGAAGCCCCAGCGATTAAGTCACACGGTGCCACGTGAGTCCATTCCAAGTTTGTGTAAGTGCCTAAATAGTGGCACGCTTGTATAGAAGTTGTCCATGTACAAGTGGTACCCACTGTGGAATGAAGATGACACCAAGTCCCATGCTGTCTTGCCATTGCTCCCCATGTAGTCTGGCCAGTCGGGGGCCTCTACTTCACTGTCTCTTCTCATAAATTCTAAAATCATATGCATAGCCTGTTGCCCTCTCATTCCTTTACTTTAAAGATTTCCACGCAGATGAACTATTTTCATATTACTGGGTTTAGTAACACTTTCAAATAGAACTAAATGCAAAAATTTTTGGAAAGTCCAATCGCGTAAACACAATTGGACTTTCCGACGGGAAATGTTCGATGACAGGCTGTTGGCGGTAAATCTGACCGTGTGTATGCTCCATCGGACAATTGTTGTTGGATTTTCCGTGAACAAATGTTGGATAGCAGGTTTTCAAATTTTCCATGGACAAATGTGTGTTGTCGGATTTTCCGAGCATGTGTACACAAGTCCATCGAGCAAAAGTCCAAAGTACAAACACAAATGCTCGGAAGCAAGGACGATCGGCCGGTCTCGGCCTTGTAAAGTAGCGTTCGTAATGGAGAATTAACATTCGTGACGCTGCAAATTATTAAGCATCGAAATGCAGCGCATAATTCTCTTCTTCTTTAATGGGATAATGATGAAGCTGCTTTGCTGGTGATACTGATTGAGTTATTGCAAATTCATTTTCAAAGGCTTTTTTTTTCTAATGATATCAAGAATAATATTATTATGTTTTTTTTTTTTTTTATTTGGGCAAATTACCACAACACCATTATCCTGTAGTTTTTAAGATCAAAGATACAACTATGTTGGTGTCCCTAGTCAATTTTACATTGTATTTTATTAAATGTAACTGCCTACTCCCAAACTGTCATTTGAAGTAAAACACATAGCCAAGTATTATTCTACACAATTTTTTTTATTGTGCATTAAAAAAAAGAAAACAAATAAAATTAGACATGTTATCTGCCAATAGAACTTAATCAAAAAGTGCATTCTATGCGTCCAAAAATATAGAAAATATACGAAATCAGATCATTATTCAACCAAAAAATAATGTCAAAGCAATAACTCCAAGGCCAATAATAAATAACACGTTATCTCTTCTGGTTATCTCTTCGTTATCTGGTTGACGAACGGCCGTTCAGAAACGAATTGAAAAGCACGAAATGAAAAGCACGAAATGAAAAGCTCTAAAAGAAAAGCGTGAAACAACACTCACCAAACTTCTACTAACACGAAATTAGCAGAAGGAGCCCAAAGGGTGGTGCTAAGGAGATGAAAAACCAAGTAGTACGTCTAGTAGGTCACTACGTTCGTAATTGTTGGCCAACAATTGTGTGGCCGTGTGTAAGCAAGACAAGTTTGGGCCAACGCCCTTCGGACGAAATTCCCCGGTTTTGTTGGCCAACAATCCAATCGTGTGTACGAGGCTTAAGGGTGGGCTATAACCCCTGTCAGTTTTTTTTTTACATCTATGTCCCATTGGGGAGATTTAACTTCACTTCCTATCTCATAGCCAAACATGAAGTGAGAAGAAATCCCTGCAAATTAAGGAAATCCCTTGGGTCCCCCTAGGTCACCAGAACTAGTGTCCCTATTGAAAGATTTCCCCCCTATTCCTGTTCTGGGGACAACCTGACATTTTGGATTTTCTCTTACTTTCACTTTCAATGATAATAGTAAACTTGACAAATGGAGAGGGTGAATTTCATTAAAGAGGGCACAGACAAAAATAAAAACCTGCTGGGGGTTTAAATCCCGCTCTACTCGATCCAAAACTAAAAAAAAAAAAAGTTCCCAAACTCACTAACCCATGGTTCCCAATTTCTTACCACTCTACAAACACACAGGCTAAAACTAAAGGAGTATCAATTTTGATCTCCAAAAACTTAAATTGGGAACTCACCGACTCACTTATCGACAAGGAAGGCAGATACATCTTCTTAAAAGGAAAAGCTCTCGGTCGACCCATAACCTTGGCCAATATCTATAGCCCCAACTCAGCACAATCCAGCTTCTTCAAACAAATATCCCAACTCTTGGCAGGTTTTTGTACAGGACTAACCATACTCAGAGGTGACTTTAATGTTGCTTTATACCCACTACTGGACACGTCCTCAGGCACCACATCATTACCCTACAGAACCTTACGCCATATCAAAATGCAATTTCAAGAACTACTTTTACATGACACGTGGCTTACTCTTCATCCAAATGAAAAAGACTACATGTTCTTTTCCGCCCCACATAATAAATATTCGAAGATAGATTACCTCTTCCTCTCCCAGACTGATCTTCCTTTTCTTTCACATGCAACAATTGAACCGATGCTCCTATCCGACCACCACCCAATCACAATGACATTGACCTTCCCAGATCACATCGCCGTCTCGAAGACTTGGCGATTGGACTCCTCTTTATTGACCTCGGAAGAAGACATCACAGACATTAGGCAAACCATACACAACTTTTTTGTAGATAACGATAATGGAGAGACAACCCCACTAATACAATGGGAGGCTCATAAGTGTGTCCTAGGAGGCAAATTCATTGCTCTTAAGATGGCGCGGGAAAAAGGCTCACCAGGCCAAAATCACAAATCTAATACACAAGATTAAAACTCTAGAACAAGTACATAAACAAACTCACGCCCAGCAGTCATACCAAGATCTCACGCAAACTAGAGAACTCCTACGCGCAGAATTGTCCCACAAAACAAAACGTAAATTTATCCTACAACAGAAATTATTTTATGAATTTGGAAACAAAAGCGGTAAATACCTAGCCAAAGCCATTCAAAGGAACAAAGTTCACACCAACATTCACACTATCAAAGACTCCCAGGGCAGATCTAAAGTCAATACCCCAGATATAGCCTCCCAATTTGAAACATACTACGCTAATCTATACAACCTGAACAGGCAAAAAGAAAACCCCACTACAGACAACACTAGATGCTCCCTTATTCAAAACTTCTTGAAAGACTATTGCCCCAAACCCATCAACACAGAAGATGCCCACCAATTAGAAAATCCCTTTTCCGAAGAGGAACTAAAAACTGCGATCAAACAACTAAAAGCAGGCAAAAGCCCCGGTCCAGATGGACTCACAGCCGCCTATTTCAAAACCTTCACAGAAGTACTTACCAGTCCCTTCCTCAAAGCCTTCAACTCCCTGTCTTCCGCCACACATCCTTCCCACAGGCTTCTTGAAGCACACATTACCGTCATACCAAAGGAAGGAAAGGACACGCCATTGGTTACCAATTACAGGCCGATCTCCCTCCTAAACGTCGACATAAAGTTATTTGCCAAAATCCTCGCGAATCGCCTACTTCCTCTTCTACCCTCCCTAATAGGTTTAGACCAGGTTGGTTTTATTCCGGGTAGAGAGGAAAGAGATAACACTATCAAAGCCATAAATCTCCACCATTGGATGACAACCAACGGACATAAAGGGTTCTTCCTGTCGTTGGATGTGGAGAAGGCGTTCGACAGATTGGCCTGGGACTACATGGGAGCAGTACTAAGACACATAGGACTTCAGGATTATATGTTCAACTCGATCATGTCCCTATACACAACACCAACCGCTAGAGTTCGAACAAATGGCCATCTGTCGGGCGCCTTCTCCATAGCCAATGGGACGAGACAGGGATGCCCCCTCTCCCCCATCCTATTTGTATTAACCCTGGAACCGCTTCTAAACTGCCTCAGGAATAACGAAAATATTAAGGGCATACACATAGCAGGTCGTACATATAAATTAACAGCCTTTGCCGACGACATATTGCTTTCCCTTAGCGAACCCCATATCTCAATCCCAAATCTACTGAAAGACTTCGAACTCTTCCAACACCTCTCTAATTTCAAAATCAATTTCGCTAAATCTCATGCCCTCAATGTTACCATCCCACGAGAGACAGTTACACAATGTGAAAATAACTTCCCCTTCCAATGGCGTCATGACGCAAGTAAATACTTAGGGATCTATCTCACAGCAAACTTATCAGACCTCTTAACTAAAAATTACTTACCCATACTCAAAACCATATCTGAAGACCTCAAAAAATGGAACAAACCACAGTTTTCGTGGTTCGGCCGTGCGGCAATTATCAAAATGAATATCCTTCCGCGTATTCTCTACATACTACAAACTGTTCCCAAAAAACTTCCCTTGTCATTCTTCCTATCTTACAGAAGGATGTGCTCAGAATTTTTATGGAAACAAAAACGCCCGAGAATTTCATATAACCTTTTAACACGACCAAAATTGAAGGGGGGCATAGGTCTCCCAGATCTCCAAAAATACTATTGGGCATGCCATCTTAATAGAATTGTAGATTGGTCAATACATAGTCATTACAAGGATTGGGTTAAACTGGAAAACTCATTATCCCCCTCACCACTACGAATGACACCTTGGCTGTTACCTAAACACATCCCTCCCGCTCTTAGAAAACACCCTCTCATTGAACCGACACTCCGATGTTTCAGAGAAACATGCCTAAAATTACACATCTTCTCCTCTCCAGGACCCTTAACCCCGGTAAGACTCAATCCTGCCTTCCCTCCCGGTATGTCCACACAATTCCTAATACAACAATGGCAACACCCAGACATATTAGCACACCACTTCTTTCGCAACGGGACTCTCCTAGAACGCCTAGCATTAACACCTACCTCCACAAACAGCCCTCTCCCACTCTGGACCTACTTTCAAATTCGCCACTTCTTGCAGGAGACCGATCGCGATGCCTCCGTCGAAAGGTCACTCACTCCATTTGAACACCTCTGCTCCCAAACCAACCCCCAACAACACTCAATCTCCAATATATATACCATGCTATTTGCGGGGATTTCCCCTAAGGACGGAAAAGCTTACAAAAGAGAAACACAACTAGAATTATCGGAAGACCAATGGGAACGTATATTTACGATTGCTCACAAAGGTTCCTTAAACGTATCTATCCAGGAAAACAATTACAAGACCCTAACACGATGGTACAAAACTCCAGCTATTCTGAACAAAATTAACCCCTCATACCCCAACAAATGCTGGAGGTGTGATGAAGAACCAGCCACATTGTTACATATTATGTGGTCATGTCCGAAAATTCAACCATTCTGGACCCAAGTCCGAGAACTCACCGAATCAATATCCACCTACACATTAGAGCATTCACCAGCCCAATGCATCTTCCATCATTCAGATGTACCTACCCATCACTATCGTAAAACATTGATCCTACCCCTTCTCAACGCAGCAAAAATGTGTATTCCGAGGCATTGGGGCTCTCCTCTCATACCGACTATACCAGAATGGTTTAAACAGATTAACAAAATAGCTGAAATGGAAGAACTCATCGCCATTTCACGAGACACCCCAGCCAAATTTTCAAAGACCTGGGCATGCTGGATTCACTTTCGAACAACTGACAGATATCGATCACTACTGAATTGATCCTTGATGCACACACATATGTTAAACTCCTACCGACCTCTCCAGATCACCCCCTCATACACCCCCCCCCCCTTTTTTTTTTCTCTTCTTTCTCCCTCTTTCCTTTTATATCACAGATGGCCTGGTCTCCCACCCCTAACCAAGGGACGAGTATGGGAGCCCATAAACCATCATCTTCCTTATTTAGTTTCACGACACGAAATGTCCCACATATTTAACCTACTCCACCATAAAACATCATATCGAAACCACGCTGCAAGTGGCGGAGATCGAGGAGACAACCGCTGTACTGCTATCTACCTTCCTCCCTCCTTTATCTCCATCCCCACCCCCCCTTTTTCTCACACTCTGATCTTTCCTCAATTCCCATGTATTTGAAGTCCACTAAGACCCCGTCTTACTATCCATCGCGGCTCGGGTTCTCAAATATGAGTACCCGATTAACAACCGCACACCCTATATGGAATATCTTATCATACAAACTTAACCAACCCAAGAACTGGAACCTCTCTTCACTAGACATACTTCAAAATATTACAATATGCTCCAATATATAGAAACGTGCTCCCTAAGATTATCCCCAGGGTTTATCTTCTTCCACTAGATATGGTTCTTATCCACTCTATAAGTGTTGAAATGTATGCATTTGAGACTTGTACAACCACCTTATCTTGGACTCATCTGTTCTTAATACAAATATCATTGTTCCATGATACCTTGACGATTGTATGATGACTCTTTCTGCTGGAATTGTTATTGTTCTTTTCTTAAATAAAAATCTTTTTGGTAAAAAAAAAAAAAAGAAGTTTTACCTTTAGTTATGCTTTAAATCTTGGGTTGCGTCATGCGATCAGTTGACATGCAAGCATTGCTTAGCAAAGTTCTTTAAAGTTGCGGTGTTGTGATGGAGATAAAGTCGGCACATAAGCCTAGTAAGCTGTGTAGTTTTTTAGAAAGCAGAGAACAGCAGGATGAAGAGTACTCATAATGTGTCCTGCTGGGATCGATGATACATGATACTGACTGATGCCGCCGCTGACTCCTCACCGGGGAGCTCCGTGATTTTACAGTGGCGGGTGATAGAGGGAACCATTTACATTTTGTTTATTGCTTATTTTTATTAAACAGGTAGAGAAGTGATAGCTGGCTAGAAAAAAAAAAAAAAAAAGTAGCATAAGCATCTTAAGCAGAGCCGAAGCCATAATGAGACAGAGTCTGGCTTGAGTCATGGACTCCCGAGGCACAAGCGCAATTAATACCCCGAACAAGCTGCACACTCTGAGCCGCAGCGCTGTGTTCGGCATTCCAAATCCGACTGCGAGCACAGTGTAGTAAATAGTCTGTGTACACAAATCAATGGGAGATCCGCAGCATGCGGAGAGGAGGAGTCCGCTGCACATTACACTCACAGCACACAGGCTTACTTAATATAGATAGAATCTCCAAAATCTCATACAGGCTTTAGGTTCTGTTCACATCTCAGTGACTCAGAATTGTGGGCATGTAAGAGGGGACTTGCGATTGGCTATTATTAATGGCACCAAAGTCCCTGCCACACTTTTTCTCCTGTTAGAATAGTGACCCTTCTGCTTGAGGTTTTAACCCTCCACCATCTTGTGCCCCTCTCCAGACCAGAGGCCTCCTCCTAACATTCCCAGCCATTAACCTTTATACCCCCAAAGGAAGGAATGTCCACACAAAAATAGGGTTGCTGCAATTTATTGACGGAACTTGGAAGATAGCACAAACAGTCACATCACATCAACATACAATCCGGGGTCGCTTGACAGTCTATTGCCAATCACATTTAGTGGACGGTCCGCAGTAGTCACATGTGAAAGCGTGGGACAGAATCTCTGCAGTCACCTCCTCCATAGGTACCCCTGTCCTGTGATCCACAAGAGGGATAGCCTTACTCCAGGGAACTCTTGGCCTGGTCTTGCAACCCGCCATAGCCCCCCCCCACCACCATAAGGGTCAGGAAGTTTACAGCCACCTCTTCTGGTTGCAGATCTTTAAATCTCCGGCCTTCAGCCCTGTCCAGGGCCTCAACTTAGCTACATATGCATAGGTGTGGGGTGTTTGGCTCCCATACCCAACTGCACCTGGGCTCCTCCCAACCTGGCTTATATGTGGGTATCGACTCACCCATGACATCACTTTAGGAGGGCTCTAACTAAAAGGGGCCTAGCACCTGTTTTCTTTAACCAAACACTATTCTATAACAGTCGACCAATGGCAGTCTAGCTTACTGCACCTACTTACAGGCAGAATCACACGATTCTGCCCATGATTCTGGATCATGCTAAAATCATGGCAAAACTTGCAACACTTCATTCTTAATAGCACACCAAATGCACCAGAAAAAAGGGCATTTTGTTCTGTGACAAAACACACACAAAAAATGACAAATTGCTCTGTTGAAAAATACACCGAAGACGGCTCCACAAAGGGTACAGGAGCTACAATTGAATGGTGTCACTCCAAAAATGCAGCAACCCCCCCCCCTAAAAAAAACACATTAATCTTGCATCTCTAGATGTGAATGATGCCTTAGGCTCTGTTTACATATGCAGGGCCATCTTTAATATTGATTGGACCCTGGGCAAATATTTTCTTGGGCCCTCCCAAATACCACTTATCAACTATTTGCGGGAAGTGCGGGCTCAAGGGGCAGCTGCCCATTGCAAATTTCACCTCTGTTTTCACTGCATATTTCCATAGCAGCGGTTCAGCGGTTCAGCGGTTCAGCAGGTCAGCGGTTCAGCTGTGAATTCAGATACGGTTCAGATGCAAATTTTCAGAGCCGACGGCCACCTGCATCTTTAACAATAACTGCTTGTTAAGGAGTGGGTCGGGATGATTCTTGAATGTAAAAAAAAAACATTGTCTGCAATAAAAAATTGTGAAAAACGGTATGGGATCCCCCCAATCTATACCAGGCCCTTTTGGGTCTGGTACAGATTTTAAGGGGAACCTCATGCCAAAATAAAAAAAAAGACAGCGTGGGGTCTCCCAAAATCTATACCAGACCCTCAGGTCTGGTGTGGATTTTGAGGGGAACCTCCACAGCAATTTTTTTTTTAAATGTCGTGGGGTCCCCCATAAATCTATACTAGAACCTTATCGGAGCATCCTGGCATACCAGGAAACGGGGGGCAAATAAGCCCCCCCTCCTGAACCATACCAGGGGCCATATGCCCTTAACATGATAAGGGTGCTTTGGGTGCCCCCCACCCCAAAGCACCTTGTCCCCATGTTTATAGGGACAAGAGCCCTTTCCCCATGACCATAGGCGGTGTTTGTGGGGGTCTGTGGGCAGGGGGCTTATTGGAATCTGGAAGCCCCCTTTAACAAGGGTGCCCCCAGATCCCCCCCATGTGAATGAGAAATGTGTCAAATGAAATAAAAATACAGAGACTGTATTTGTTTTTTTAATAAAGAAATTGTCAAAAACTATGTCCCCCCATGTAGATCCATCGTCATTCACCCCGAAGACTTCTGCCGTCTGGCTGCTCCGCCGGCTAAAATAGCTAAAGGGGAGGCCACCCAGCAGCATCACCTGGTGGCAGAGCCTCCTTGTGATGTCATCAATTGGTGCATGCTGTGTTGGTGACATTACAAGGGGGTGGGGCCACCAGGTGACATTGTCGGTTGGCCTTGCTCCTTAGCTATTTAAGAACTGTCAGAGTAGGTAGACAGTGGGAGCCTTCAGCATTCGGCTGGCGGTGCGGTGGGGGTCCTGATTGATGATGGATCTTCACCGGGGGGACATTGTTTTTATTTTTTTACAAAGAAATTGACAAAAAACAGTCCCTGTTTTTTTTTTTTTTTTTTTACATTTTTTTGTTGAATGAGTAGGGGTACAATGTACCCCTACAATGTACCCCTACTCATTCACTTGGGGAGGGGGTGGGATCTGGGGGCCCCCTTGTTAAAGGGGGCTCCCAGATTCCAATAAGCCCCCTGCCCACAGACCCCCACATCCACCGGTCAGGGTTGTGGGGAAGAGGGCCTTTTCCTCATCAACATTGGGACAAGGTGCTTTGGGGTGAGGGGGCAGAGCCCCCCACCCCAAAGCAACCCCCCATGTTTCGGGCATGTGGCCTGGTATGGTTCAGCAGGGGGGGCACTCACCCCCCCTTACCTAGCCTGCTAGGCTGCATGCTCAGATAAGGGTCTGGCATGGATTTGGGGGGGGGCACACTTTTTTTTTTTTTTTTAGCATGTGGTTCCCCTTAAAATCCATACCAGACCCAAAAGGACCTGGTATGGAATGGGGGGGACCCCCACACTGTTTTTTCACTATTTTTATTGTGGGCACTATTTTTTTTACATTCAGCTGTCAGCGGGAAATCCCGCTTACTGGCCCGCTCCTTAACTCCTTAGCACTTCCTGTTCTATGGTGACAATGCTATGACCCTGTCTCCCAGCTGTGCTCCCTGTTGTCACCCTATCACAGAGGCTTCCAATGGAAGGCTGCAAGTGGTCACTTCGACACACATTATGTAGGCATGGTCTAAGGCTGCAGTCACATCTGCGCATTCTGGGACGGCGTGCAGAAGTGCATTCCCAGAGAACATGCAGGAGCTTCTGTTTGGCACATTTGTCCCACGTAGGGCTGATGGGCTGCTCTACGCCTGTCATGCAGAACAATGCGTGTTCATGAGATGCACACATGTGAATGGGGCCTAATGCTGTCACCATCAACAAACCCATCCTGATCAATTCTATCCAGCCATCGCTAGGAGGATGGGTTGTTATAGGATTAGGTAAAATAAACTGTAATGATATTTAGTGTGGATACTAGACGTGCATTTAGTTTAGTGCGGAATACTTTTTTAACAAATTTCGACAAATTCATTAGTTTGTAAATATCCAAATTAACAAAAACCGATTTGTCAAATTTTTCCGAATATTCTTAAATTCGAAAATTCATAAATTCGAAAATTCGTAAATTCGTAAATTCGAAATTCTAAAATCCAAAAACCCAAATATCTGAACTAATAACTAACTAATCATAACTTAACTATTACTAACTATTAAATTATAGGTATTGGAATTTCCTTTCGAATGTGGTTATTAGTGAACGCAACGAATACGAATTTATGCAAAGTTACGAGTTATCCAAAATAACAAATGTCGCATCTAAACAAATGAAACATAACAAATTTAAAATAATAAATAACAATATTAATAATAAAAACGTTTTATTATTACCGTATTTATCGGCGTATAACACGCACTTTTTTCCCCTTAAAATCAAGGGAAAATCGTGGGTGCGTGTTATACGCCGATCCCCGCTAATTGTGAGCTATCGGCAGCGATCGCCGCCGACATTCACATAGCGAGTAGTTTTAAATATGGCGCCGCGGAGTTCGGAGGGACTCGGCGGAGCTGAACGAGCGCCATATTTAAAACATGCAGCTATGTGTATGTCGGCGGCAATCAAGCATGGACACTGGGGGCAAGGCTGCACTGGGACAAAGCTGCACTGACAAGTCTGCACTGGAGCAAAGCTGCACTGGGGCAAAGCTGCACTGACAAGGCTGCACTGACACTGAAAAGGCTGCAATGACACTAACAAGGCTGCAGATGGACACTGATAATGCTGCATTGATGGGCATTTAAACGTAAGTTTTTTTTCCTTAAACTTCCCTCCTAAAAGTTTTTTTCCTTAAAATTCTCTCCTAAACTTGGGGTGCGTGTTATACGCCGGTGCGTGTTATACGCCGATAAATATGGTATTTATTAATAATTTGTTACATTCCACTTGTTTAGATGCGGCATTCATTATTTCGGATAATTCGTAACTTCAGATAAATTCATATGTTACGTTCACTAAGTAACAGCCAAATTTAAAAGGAAATTCCAATACCTATAATTTAATAGTTAGTTATTATTAGTTAGTTAGTTATATTTTCAAGTTTTCATATTTTCTTTCTTATTTTCGGATTTTCAAAATTTTGACTTTCCGAATTAACAAATTGACGAATTTAAGGATTTACGATTTTTCAAATTTACGCATTGCGATCATAACGAATGACCCGAAAAACTAAAAAAAAAATGAATGAAACAAAAGCGAACATTTTTAGCCAGTGCACATGGCTGGTGGATACCTCTTCACATATCAGTTATTAAAGCTTTAGTTTAATCTGCCTATATAATGCCTTCCCTGGTTCCTCCATTCCCCTCTAACATTCTAATAACATTTTTATATAAAACCTTTCCATTTTCATTACATATCGTCTTTTAGCACCACTAATGTCATCAACATGTCTCTATGATTCTCTATGCAATGCAAGTAGGTCATGGCTGGTGGGAGGGGCTGTCCATAGCTGAAAACATCACAGCCCCCTGTCTCAGTACTTCTCTTAAGAGCTCTCAGACCTGGTGCAAGCAGTGGGCGGGTTCTTGGGGGGAGTTATGCACATATCAAAATACCTCGATGGGTGGGTGACGGTCTTGGGGAGTGAGCATTTCTAGGCAGACTGTATTTTCATGTATATACAAGTTTTTGTTTTTTTTTGGTTACCGAATCTGAACACAGGTGCATTATTTCCAATGGAGCCATTCACACAGGTGTGTATTAAAAAAATGTGTTTGAGGCTGTGTGGACTTTAATGCCATAGATTTCAACACATTCAAAAACATTATTTTATTACATCAAGTGAAAAAAAATACACTATTTTGCCATCACACCGGCACTAAAAAGCTTTCTATTAATGGTATAAATACACACTAATACCAGAGACATCACAACAGATGTATCCATTTCTTTTCAACATGTTTCAAGGTTCAGTCCGCTTCTTCAGGAGTATTTTTTAGAGCACAGGCAACTATAGAAAAATGTTGATATTCATGACACATGTGTATAGTAACAAGACATACATATAATTAGTAATGTTAAACAAATAAATCCGAATGAAGAGAGCATGTAAAGGCTTACCCACAAATCAGGGAGGAAACCCACAGCTGATGGAGCACCAAATTCGGAAAATTTGAATTTCAGTAGACTGTTATATTCTTTCTATTTTATTTTATTCTATTCTTTTCTATTCTAATCTATTCTATTTGCATATATTGTATTCAAAATTTGAATTTTGGGAGAGGTTTTCTAGTCTATTTTTTCTACTTTATTCTATTCTATTCTAATTCAAATGTATTCTAATTGAAATTCAGATTTCAGTAGACTGTTATATTCTTTCTATTTTATTCTATTCTATTCTAGTCTTTTTTATTCTACTCTATTCTATTCTCTTATTTTTCTATTTTATTCTTTTCTGTTCTAAACTATTCTATTCAAATTCAAATTTATTCTATTTGAAATTTGAATTTCAGAAGATGGTTATATTCTTTCTATTTTTATTCTATTCCATTCTATTTTATTATATTCCATTCTATTGTTTTTCTATTCTGCTCTATTCTATTCTTTTATGTTTTATTTGCTTTATTTTATTTCAAAATATTTTATTCTATTATTTTACTTTCTATTCTATTATGTTCCTTTTTATTCTATTCTATTCTTTTCTATTATATGATTTTCTATTTTACTCTATTCTCTTATTTTCTATTCTATTCTATTCAAATTATTCTATTTAAAATTCAAATTTCAGAAGATGTTTTTTTCTATTCTGTTATGTTCTATTTATTTTATATTTTATTACTTTATTTTATATTATATTTTAATCTATTTGTTTACTTTCTATTCTATTTTGCTCTGTTTTATTCTACTCTTTATTTTCTTTCTATTCTATTATTTTCCGTTCTATTCTTTTCTAGTCTACTCTATTTATTTTCAATTTTTTTTGTCTTCTTTTCTTGTTTTCTAATTCGAAATTCTACTGAATTTTATTTTGTTATTTCGGATTCATTTAAATTCTCTACTATTGTAATTCAATAACAAAAAATATGAACAAAATGAACCACATTTGCCTAGACCAGAAGACAGGCTCTGTGAAATGTGTGACACAGCAGTGCCTACTCACAGGGCATAG
This sequence comes from Aquarana catesbeiana, assembly GCF_042186555.1. NCBI lineage: Eukaryota > Metazoa > Chordata > Amphibia > Anura > Ranidae > Aquarana > Aquarana catesbeiana. The sequence continues at coordinate 916,608,767 of NC_133324.1, forward strand.
TGACTACATGTCACAGAATTCAAGGAAGGAAATGTGTGAGGATCTTCACAAAGTTAGTTTACAAACTTTAACCACTTAAGGAGCGGAAGATTTTCCCCCTTAATGACCAGGCCATTTTTTGCGAAACGGCACTGCGTCGCTTTAATTGACATCTGCGCATTGGTGCAATGCTGTACCCAAACAAAATTGACGTCCCTCTTTCCCCACAAATAGAGCTGTCTTTGGTGGTATTTGATCACCTCTGCGGTTTTTATTTTTTGCGCTATAAACAAAAAAAGACCGACAATTTTGAAAAAAAAAAAAAGTTTACTTTTTGCTATAATAAATATCCACAAAAAAAATGTCTTCATCAGTTTGGGCCAATATGTATTCTACATATTTTTGGTAAACAAAATTGCAATAAGCGTATGTCGATTGGTTTGCGCAAAAGTTATAGCGTCTACAAAATAAGGGATAGATTAGTGGCGTTTGTATTATACATTTTTTTTTACTAGTAATGGTGGTGATAGCGGGACTGCGACATTGCGGCAGACAGATACTTTTGACACTTTTTTGGGACCAATGACAATTATACAGCGATCAGTGCTATAAAAAAGCACTGATTACTGTATAAATGACACTGGCAGGGAAGGGGTTAACACTAGTGGCGATCAAGGGGTTAAATGTGTTCCCTGGGAGGTGTTTCTAACTGTGGGGGGAGGGGACTGACTGGCTGGCGATCAAGCGGTTAAATGTGTTCCCTAGGAGGTGTTTCTAACTGTGGGGGGAGGGGACTGACTGGGAGTACAGAGAGAGATAGCTGTTCCTGATCACTAGGAACAGAAGATCTCTCTCTACTCCCCTGTCAGAATGGAGATCTGTTTGTTTACATTGACAGATCCCGTTCAGGCTCTCTGTGGAGTGATCAGGGGTGGCTGGTGGACATCGCGGCCGCTGGCCATCAGTTCCCCCGCCGTGCAGCGGGTGCGTGTGTGCGACTACTATAGCTGTAAAACCATAGCTCCCAACTGTCCCTGATTCGGAGGGACTGTCCTGATTTGGAACAATGTCCCTCTTTCCTCCTCATTTGTCCCTCATTTTGGTCTGATCTATATAGATGTATATAAAATGCACTTTTTATCTATCAAAAAGTGTTTTCCAGCACTAAACCTTTCATCTGATTTCTAAATTGCTGAAACTTGTAAATTCCAAAAGCCAATATAAAGGAATAGTAGTGGTAAAAAAAAAGCACATGTGGGTTTAACCAATCTTGTTTTTTTTATTACAATTCTCATTTAAGGGGGCGTGGTAAGGGGCGTGTCCTATGCCTGCCTACTTTTGCCGATAGGTGTCCCTCAAAAAGTTGGGAGGTATGGTAAAACTGACCGACGTACACCTACGGCGATTTGCGGGAAGGAGCCAACCTGCTGCAGTATAATGACAGCGGCTTGTCGGCAAGCGGTTAAGATCATTTAGATAGGAGTAATAGGAGTAGGCTAGAAATAATTGTGGAAATGAATATAGGATTTTCTATTTTCACCATAGATACACTATTATGCCCCGTACACACGGTCGAATATTCCGAAGGAAAATGTGTGATAGGACCTTGTTGTCGGAAATTCCGACCGTGTGTAGGCTCCATCACACATTTTCCATCGGATTTTCCGACACACAAAGTTTGAGAGCAGGATATAAAATTTTCCGACAACAAAATCCGTTGTCGGAAATTCCGATCGTGTGTACACAACTCCGACGGACAAAGTGCCACGCATGCTCAGAATAAATAAAGAGATGAAAGCTATTGGCCACTGCCCCGTTTATAGTCCCGATGTACGTGTTTTACGTCACCACGTTCAGAACGATCAGATTTTCCGACAACTTTGTGTGACCGTGTGTATGCAAGACAAGTTTGAGCCAACATCCGTCAGAAAAAATCCTAGGATTTTGTTGTCGGAATGTCCGAACAAAGTCCGACCGTGTGTACGGGGCATAAGGATGTGTTCATGAATACAGAGCTACATTCATTTGTGATTGCCTGGAATTCAATTTTAAGAGATGTTAATGAAACACTAACAATAAAACATGCCTTCCATCGGCCTTAATAAATTAATTTAGCATGTTTGTCTTCAATATTTCAGTTGCAAAGTTAAAATAAATAAATGTGAATTATATTTGCCATGTCACGTGGGTCCCTAATGAATAAAATATCCGACGTTCCCTTTCGCTATAATGAAACATTTTGCCCGATAGGTGTAACAAATAGTTTTGCCTGTGTCAATATTTACGCTTGCGGCCCAATGCTGAGATTCCGCATTACCGAATTGGCTGCAGTTTTTGTTTAAAATGAATTTCAGCTTTGGGATGACAGTTTAATATACTTCAAATTAGAACGATCGAGTCTTACGCTGATCCAACAAATGAAGCTGTCACGGACTTGCAGCTCGAATGTACAGTAGCAAAGTGCATCACAAAGTATATGTTACAGTTATTTACTGACAACTCATTATTAAGGGATAGAGGAACTGGAGTGCGAACACTGAGATTTGCTTTTTTTTTTTTTTACATTTTTTTTTTCTTTTTATTTGCGTGAGTTTTGTTCACTTAAATTTGCTTCAAGTATAACTGCAATACCGGCCAGGGAGCAGAGACAGGGAGTGTCTGAATCTGAGGCCTTATTGTCTATTGTAGAAAATGGTGATGTTCTGTTTCAACCATCCACAGGCAGCTTAAAGTGGAAGGCAAGTCAAAACCTTTTTTTTTTTTGTTTTGGATAGAGGGGAGATGGATTAGAACACCTGTCAGTTTTTATTGCTCTCTGTGTCCCCGTTAGGGAGATTCACCCTCTCGATTTGCCTTGTCTACCATTATCATTTAATCACTTGCCTACTGGGCACTTTCACCCCCTTCCTGCCCAGGCCAATTTTCAGCTTTCAGCGCTGTCACACTTTGAATGAGAAGTGCGCGGTCACACAACGCTGTACCCAAACAGAATTTTTTCGGATACAGATAGAGTTTCTTTTGGTGGTATTTCATCAACACTGGGTTTATTATTTTTTGCTAAAAAAAAAAAAAATGAAAAAAGTGAAAATTAAAAAAAAATAAATGAAGTTTTTCTTAGTTTCTGTTATAAAATTTTATAAATAAGTAATTTTTCTCCTTCACTGATGGGCACTGATAGCACTGATATGCAGCACCGATGAGCACTAATAGGCGGCACTGATGGGCACTGATAGGTGGCACTAATGAGGACTGATAGGCGGCACTGATAGGTGGCACTGATGGACACTGATAGGCAGCACTGATTGGCGGCACTGATGGGCGGCACAGATGGGCACTGAAAGGCAGCACTGACTGGCATCACGGATGGGCACTGATTGGCATCACTGCTGGGCACTGATTGGTATCCAGGGCTTTTTTTTCAGAGAATAGGTGCAGGAACTTAACCATGCCTGCCACACACACATACCTGCATGAAATAGTAGCTCTTCCCTCTGCATACAACCTCTCCCTCCACTGCCCTCATCTTCTCCCCCTCCTTGAAAGCTCCACCATCTGTCATATATCTTATCTTTGTTGCAATATTAAGCTAGAGCACCTATCCGGCTGTAGTACCTCCCAGCATACTATACTATACTACAATCACTTGCAAGGGAGTACATGCAGTAGAAGCATCAACAATTGGTCACCAGGGAAAAAATGAAGACCACAGAGGGTGCAGCCTACAGTACCACACACCCTCTGCTGCTCATGACTGCACTGAACCCTGGTCACCTGTTCTGTATCTCCCTTGTCCCTGTCCGGCACTCAATGAGATCTGCACAGGGGATCTGACCTGTGGGAGCTACTGGGAGATAAGATCACTTGTAATTGCAGAAGCTGGACTTCAGTGTTACCAAGTGATAGTGGTGAGCAGGGAGCAGAAGACCTGAGCCAGAGGTGGTGGAACTGAGTTCCCCCTAGTTCCTGCTGAAAAAAAGCCCTGTTGGTATCACTGCTGAGCACTGACTGGCATCACAGCTGGGCACTGACTGCCATCACTGCTGGGCAGTGCTGAGGCTGCACCGATGATCAGAGCCCTGATTATCTGTACAGGTCTCCCCTGTGAGTGAGGAAGTGCAGCTAATCGACTCTCCACTCCTCACACTCTGTCAGTGTGAAGAGAGGAATTCCGATAACTGTCATTTCCTTGTTTACATGGGATCAGATGTGATTGGACACAGCTGATCACATGGGTAAAGACCCTCGTCATTGCCTCTTTACCAAGATCGTTGGTGTGCCGTGTCCCAGGGACAGAGCACAACACCGCAATGCTCCGTGCCCCGTGGGCATGGCGAGAGTGGGACGACGTCATATGATACGTAGTCTCAGAACAAGAGAGCCGCCTTGCGCCAGTCATTTCACAATATGGCAGGCCGGAGGTAGTTAACCACTTGCCGACCGCCTAACGTAGATATACGTCGGCAGAATGGCACGGGCAGGCAGAATCACGTATATATACGTGATCTGCCTCCCGCGGGCGGGGGGTCCGATCGGACCCCCCCCCGGTGCCACCGGCGGTCGGCATCTGACTAGGAGCGTCGGGAGGCGAGGGGGAGACCATCCGATCGTGGCCCCCCCCTCGCGATCGCTCCCAGCCAATAGGAATCCTCCCCTGCCTGTGTGTAGTTTCACACAGGCAGAGGATGTGATGTCATCTCTCCTCGGCTCGGCAGTTTCCGTCCAGCGCCGAGGAGAGAAGACATGTAAGTGCACACAACACACACACACACACAGTAGAACATGCCAGGCATACCTTACACCCCCGATCCCCCCCCGATCGCCCCCCGATCCCCCCCCAATCACCCCCCCCCCCTGTCACAAACTGACATTAGCAGTATTTTTTTTTTTTTTTTCTGATTACTGCATAGTGTCAGTTTGTGACAGTTACAGTGTTAGGGCAGGTAGTATTACCCCCCTTTAGGTCTAGGATACCCCC